>NC_068449.1:33822879-33835379 GCF_023373465.1 Oncorhynchus keta | reverse complement strand
ACACACACGGATAATGTCCGAGAATCCGGTGTTTGGAGGATATATTGGACACGGGTGTTGTTAGACCAGAGACTAAGTCAAGGGCCAGCAAACCGTGCCAATACGTCCTCCAAACATCGACTTCGAGGCCATTATCACTTTTATACAACAGGTTACCAACATATTCAAATAATGATTGACATATTTTCATTAAAAACATTATTTTGATTAATTTATTCATACTATTTCATCCTTCCACAAGATATGGTCCCGAAACAAAGCAAAGGTTGCTACCCAAGCCGGCTGGTCGTTCGTTCTATTGGTTCGTTTGCCAGAGACGTGACCCGGGTCGATCAGTGTCTATGGATACCCAGTCGTTCATTCTATTGGTTCGTTTGCCAGAGACGTGACCCGGGTCGATCAGTGTCTATGGATACCCAGTCGTTCGTTCTAAATGTTCCATTGTCACACTGGCCGTCAATGTTCTTTTCCCCTCTTAGCTAGCTAGCCAACTACGGCTAACTTACAATCACGTCAAACAGTGCAGACAGAATAACAACAGTAGCTGCATTTGTTTAAGCTGTTTTCGAGTGACATTTATTTGGATACATCCGTAACAACGAGCTAATGAGGAACGATTTCGCCTGGCATAGAAAATGTGTCCTCTCGTTAGGACACTGTTGTTCAGAGCAGCTAGCCAACATCACAGCTAACACAATCACTTCAAACTGAAGCTGGAAAGACTGCAAACTAGCTACACTTCATTCATCGTTTTACCTTGACATTTCCTTGTATAAATCCATTAAAATTATGCCAGCTGATTCATGATTTCGACTGGCTGAGAAACAGTTGGACAGTTGGAGATCGAATTTGAATATTGAAACAATGTTGCAAATATTGGAGAGGCAGACAGCAAGGTTTACACAAATCTCCACTGTTGAAAACTAAATGTTAGTCTAAAAGAAATGTGAGATAATGTCTAGATGCTTTTTATAGTGGAGATCAAGTTTATAAATTGCCTGGCTGGGTTGATGAGACAGTGGATTGCACAGTCAGATGGAACAGAGTAAAGAGGCATTTTAACGTCATAGATTTAGCCGGTGGTAACTTGTGGAAAAGACACCGGCAGGAATGCGCTTTTAACCAATCAGCATTCAGGATTAGACCCACCCGTTGTATAAACACACGCACATACGTACACAAACACAGTAGACATCTGCTTCCCATTCTCTAACCCAGGCCAGGCCAGACCAGCTAAATCCTCCTGAGGATAGCTTCACTTCAGTGGGATCAACACACTCTGCACTCACACACCCTGTCTACTGCAGTCTTCCTTCTCTCTCCCTCATCCCTCTCTCTACGCAGTTGGACACCCCTCCTATTCACCTCTCACTCTATCTCCCTATTGCTCTTTCCCTCATCCCCCTCTCTGTGCAGTTTATTCATCTCTTTGGCTCTGTCAATTGCCCTCTACCCTTCCTCAATCTTACTCAATCTCTCTATGTACCCTCCTCCCATCTTTCATCAAAGTACTTTTATGGTATGGGGACCGAGGAACGGTTCTGTGTGTGAAGTTGCACTATAAAAACGGTCTGTTTTTGTTTGTTTTAATGAAGTGGTTTGAGTGTGTTAATTGCTTAATATCACTAAATCGTCATTTTGAAGTGGGTGTAATGTCTCTACAAAAAAAAAACTTTAATTAAAAAAAGCTCATTTGAGGAAATGAAAAGAATATATAACAATATCCACTGCTTATTTCATTCATTTGAGCGCAGTAGCTCAGCGAAACATCTAGTTAGCAGTGCTGTGAATAAATGTGGTGTAATGGAGATGTTGGTCAACTTGAATGTCGACCACATCACATTCCCACAGAGACAAATGATTCCTTGGGAAACCATCAAACGTCTACGCAGCTCGCCTCCCCGCAGAAACCTGTGGCTTCAAACCAAAACGTGCGTGACACAATAGGCATCCCTGAAACTCTAACATTAACATTACCCGTAGACGCCCGACTTCATGTCACACGTTCTTTAATAGGATCATATTCATGTCCATTTCTCGGAGCAGTGTGGGTGGGTGGGGGGGGTGGGGGGGTGGGGTGTCTGACAATTGACTTGAAGTCTATGTGCCTGTCAAAGATAAATCCCCTCTCTCGTTCTCTGACAAAGACACCCTTCGTTTTTTAAAGGGGGGGGACACATGACATCCCCACGTACCAGAGTGCATTGTAGTGGCTGGTCCCCATCTTCTCACGTGAGATTAGTTGAATAAAGCATTAACAGGTTCGGGGGGAGGGGAGAGGAGCGGGAGGTGGGGGGAGAAGGGTTAGAGGGGGGGGGGGTCTGCTCCGGCATTATTTCTGACGATTTTTAAACTAACACTGAGCAGCTTAGTGAAATCAGAATGAATTAAATTCATTAGCTGAGCCTGGTGACTGTAGGTAAACGTGGTGGAGGGCTGAGTCTGGAGCAGGCAGTAGAACTAAGCCTTAACGTTCCAATAAAGGGCCGTCACTCCAACCTCAGCCTGGGGGAAGAGAGGGAGGAGAGGAGGAGAAGGGAGGGAGGAGGGGGGGTGTCGCGACTGTTAAAAGTCGGAGGATCACGGGTTCGACACCTATGGCCTGAAGGCCTAGAGTCACAGGTGGGGAGGAGGAGGAGAGGAGGAAGAGGGAGGAAGAGAGAGGGACGTCTTCTCCTGCCTCCCCTGTCACATATGCCAGACTGTGGAAGGGTGGCAAACCTATTGCTAACCTATAGCACAATGTAAAGTACTCTGAGGGCTCCACAATAGGCCTTATGTAAATATGATCCATGTTTTATTTGTAATGGTAGAAGCAACATAAAAGCAGTACCAACGTTATGGTATATATATGCTCTGTGTCTGTGGCCTGTTAACAAATTAGATGGATTAACAGAGAGAGTGCCAGAATGCTAATCCCACTCTTGGCCCTGAACGGACCTCCTGAGGGGGGCGAGGGGATCGAGGAGGGGTACAGGAAGAGGCCCGGTGGGGGCGTAATCCCCCCGGTGTCGCCCTAATCCTGCCACACGCAGGACAGGAAAGGGGGTAGATAAGGGGGAGGCAAGGAACACCTGGACAAACCTGCTACCTGCTAGGGCCCACCTGCGTGTGCGGCCTGGTAAAGTGTCTGTGTTATATCAAATGAAATAGTGTTTGTCGGGAGTTCTTTTTCGTGAAATCAAATGTGTTGTTTTACGTGCACAGATTGAGTAGCAAATGTACTGGTTTGATTTTTAAATTAAGTTAAAATCGTGATGGAATCGGTCTTACCAATAAAGAGGTTTGCGTTGTCTGTATCTCTATTGTCGAAAACCTGTGTAGGATTGAATGAGAATTACAAAAAAATGGAACCTATTGTCAGGTTAGGGGATCGAAGAAAAAGGGTTGTCTGTCTGGAAGCAGCCATACAGATCGTGCCATAAACCTGATTTGCACAGGAGCACAATCCAACACATTTTTGGACAGTCTCTAAAGTCCATTCCTCCCCTTTAGGAAGACTGTCCAAGTGCTGTGGGCCAAGTGGGAGTCTCCTGGAACACACACACACACACACACACACACACACACACACACACACACACACACACACACACACACACACACACACACACACACACACACACACACACACACACACACACACACACACACACACACACACACACACACACACACACACACACACACACACACACACACACACACACACACACACACACACACACAGCAAGTCCTTTCCCAGATTGTGAGGTGACAGTTTACCTCTGAGTGAGACGTATTGCACCGTGGACTGACAGAGAGCCTTCTTCCACAGGAAGAAAACATTCCTTATTTTATTTCTATCTGTTCTCCTTTCCTTTTCTGGCTGTTTTTAATGATAGCACCTCGGCTTCCATTACATTTCCAATCAACTCTTCTTTCATTTCACCATTTTCTTTCCATCATCAGGTGTCATTTCTGATCATTTGATGAAAATGTGAATGGCATTATTTCATTGGAATTCTTATAGTTTCATACTAATTAAGATGGTTTTATTGGAATGTAGAACAAGATGGACGCCCGGATTAGCCGTCCCTCCCCCTCCGGTCCCGACTTAGCGTGTTGCTTCGCTAACCTCTCATAGACCACCATATGAAAGGAATTAGGTGGAGAGAGACAATCCTCAGATGGGAAACGGAGGGGGAAAAAAAAGATGTGGCACGCTTATTTGCACGGTAGTCCGTGGAAACACGATACAGCGGCGGAATTCACCAAAACTCAGGAGAGGAGCCCGGGGGGACAGGGGGGAGGAGAGGGGAGGGAAGGATGGTGATGTCATAGCTAGAAATAAAGCAAACGTTTTCCTCCTGCTTCCAGGTGCTTCCTGGAACCCACAGGTTAAAGGTTTCCTTTTACTGGGGTTACATTATTACTAGGGCCAGGAGTTTTACAGGAACCCAGGTGACATTATTACTAGGGCCAGGAGTTTTACCAGAACACATACAGAGGGATTGAGATGGAGTTTTTGTTAATTGTTTGCAGGAGCTTTGGTGGAGGTATAATTTGGGGAGAGTAGATACGGGGAGAGGAGGACGGGAGAAGGGTGAGTGGAGGGAATGGAGAGGGGAGCCAGGCAGGGTCGGACTGTTATGGTCAGGCTCTGTGTGTTTAGACAGTGATGACAGGGAGAGAGAGAGAGACAGAGAGAGAGAGACAGAGAGAGAGAGAGAGAGAGAGAGAGAGAGAGAGAGAGAGAGAGAGAGAGAGAGGGGGCAGAGCAGATCCAGACCAGATGAGGGTTAGAGCAGGGCATGGGGGGAGTTAGGGGAGAGAGGAGAGGGGGATGAGGAGACAGGTCTGTCCCAGAGGACCGTATAAGGTTTGGATCATTACAGAGGTCCCTTCTGACAGGAGACTATCAGAGGACCAACTATGCCAAAAACCTCAGACTGTAGCAGAGGACTGAACAATGCAACCAACACCAAACAAACACATATAAGGGCGTCACTGTCCATTTAGGAGTGTTTATACCTGTTAAGGCCAAGTTTACTCAATTAGACTGATACCAGATCATTCACAAAACGGACCAAAACAAACATAACTTCACAGGAGAGAGCTCTGTCTGCTCTCAGCGGCCGTTTTAGAGGTGTGGAAGGCTTGTTTTAACAAGCACCTGTAAAAGGTAATAAGGCGTACCAAACACAGCCTCACAGTGCCAGCCATTGTGCCTCTACCCATCGCCAGCTCCAAACGAGGGGAGTTGCCTGCAATAATGGACTAATTACACAATCACCACTTCCTCTCTATTCTACCCAGTCCAGCCTGGCCATACTCACTGACGTTTTAGAACAAAACACACAAGTCCCATCTCTCTCGATCTCTCTCCCTCTCTCTCCCCCAGCCTCTTCCCATCTCTCCCCCCTCTCTCCCTCTCCCTCGCTCTCTCGTTCTCTAAAAACAAAGGTCTTTAACAGACTGTGTAAAGGAGAATAAAACCCACAAAAGCAGGGATTGAGAGAGAGAGAGAGAGAGAGAGAGAGAGAGAGAGAGAGAGAGAGAGAGAGAGAGAGAGAGAGAGAGAGAGAGAGAGAGAGAGAGAGAGAGAGAGAGAGAGAGAGAGAGAGAGAGAGATAGAAAGAACTGAGAAAAAAGGGAGGCATAGAGAGAGAGAGTCGAGTCGGTTTGAGTACTGCCACAAGACTGTACTGTACTGTACTGTCTGCTCTGCTATGCAGTGAGGGAAGGGGAGGGAAGGGGTCCGTCGGGGCTGTGTGTCTGGATAAGATTACACAGACATCTTAACACATACAGGCAGAGGCTCCCACTTCTCTAAACACAGCCAGTCCCCTTTTGGTCAAGGCCACGATCACTCCGCCCACGCGAGGTACAGCAGATCTAAAAGCAGCCGCACATAAAAACACTCACTTTGACTTCCCCGTGAAAGCTTCACAGTGCTTCAGGACCTCTGACGGATAAATAGATCAATAAACAGTCGTCGTAGAGTATTTACAGTTTTGAGAATGCCGTGTTTGGGAGTGAATGGTGTGTGCGGGAGGTTAAGTCTGTTAACAAATAAAGGGCCCTACTCAAGGCCATAACATTCCCCTGAGTTTCCATCTTGGGGGACAGTGATCGTATGTGGCCTTCTTAATGGTTACTCGAGGCAACCTCCTCCCTCTCACCGTCACCATCTCCCTCTCTTTCTCAGACGATAAAGACTAAGCGTCTGAGATCACGATCGGGATCAGGTTAGGAATGCAACGCTGTCCGTCTTGTTCTCGAGCGAGGGTAGAAAAAGAGAGAGAGAGAGAGAGAAAGAAAGAAAGAAAGAAAGAAAGAAAGAAAGAAAGAAAGAAAGAAAGAAAGAAAGAAAGAAAGAAAGAAAGAGAGAGAGAGAGAGGGGGACAGAGAGAGAAAGGGAGAGAGAGAGACAGCGAGAGAGAGAGAGAGAGAGAGAGAGAGAGAGAGAGAGAGAGAGAGAGAGAGAGAGAGGGCAGAGAGAGAGAGAGAGAGAGAGGGACAGAGAGAGAGAGAGACAGAGAGAGGGACAGAGAGAGAGAAAGGAGAGAGAGAGACAGTGAGAGAGAGAGAGAGAGAGAGAGAGAGAGAGAGAGAGAGAGAGAGAGAGAGAGAGCGAGAGAGACATCGAGAGAGTGACAGAGAGAGAGGGAGGAGATAGAGAGAGAGAGAGAGAGAGAGAGAGAGAGAGAGAGAGAGAGAGGGAGGAGTGAGAGAGGAGGGAGGAAAGAGGGAGAGGGAGGAGAGAGAGAGAGAGAGAGAGAGAGAGAGAGAGAGAGAGCGTATGGTGGAAAAAGGCTGTCAGGCCTGTAAAGTGTGGAGAGGCTGGTAGTAGTGGGGGGTATGGCATTCACACAGCACGGCTGTCTCCATGCTAACTCAAACCAGGCCCACTCCCATAACCAGTCCAATCTGTTTTCATTTGTACGAAACAGTCCCATACCCCCCCACCCTCATTCTGACACACACACATACTGAGACAGACACACACACACACACACACACACACACACACGCACACACGCACACACACACACACACACACACACACACACACACACACACACACACACACACACACACACACACACACACACACACACACACACACACACACACACACACACACACACACACACAGCTCACATACTCACACACCCCTACCCTACCCACCGGCAGCAGAAGAGGGACTTAAAAAATGTAGCTGGTCGTCTCGTCCCTTAAAGAGACAGTGTAGCGGTACCAGAACCTACTCACACACACACACACACACACACACGTAAACACTCTGAGGTGAGCGGAGCAACAATTCTACTGGGTGGGATGGAGTTTTAAAAAGAGAGAGAAAAACCAAATCCAAATCTATTTTAGAAACTTGAGGTGTAACTTCCTGGTATAGTATACAGTCCCGGGTCTAGAAACCTGAGGTGTAACTTCCTGGTATAGTATACAGTCCCGGGTCTAGAAACCTGAGGTGTAACTTCCTGGTATAGTATACAGTCCCAGGTCTAGAAACTTGAGGTGTAACTTCCTGGTATAGTATACAGTCCCGGGTCTAGAAACCTGAGTCTCTTGTACAGTACAACACAACAGGCTAAAACATGCAGAAACAGGACCTCTCCTCTCCCCTTGTCAGGCTTTTCATTGGTGGCGTGTGGGTCGAATTCATAAGAGAACAATACGGTGTAGTGTAACAAGTGAAAAGGTGAAACTACAAAAGAGAGAAATGCACTTTATCCTGCCAAATATGTGAGGGCTGAGGAGGGAGTGGGGAGCACGGGAGAGCAGGGGAGAGGGGGAGAGTGGGGGGTGAGGGACGGTGAGAGTTGGGGTGGTGAGAGAAGAGACGAGGGGTGGTGAGAAAGAACTGGAAAAACGTCTGTCATCTAAAGCTATGACTGTTGGCATCGCCTCGGAAGAAAGAGGGAGGAGAGAGAGAGAGAGAGAGAGAGAGAGAGAGAGAGAGAGAGAGAGAGAGAGAGAGAGAGAGAGAGAGAGAGAGAGAGAGAGAGAGAGAGAGAGAGAAGAGAGAGAGAAGAGAAGAGAAGAGAAGAGAAGAGAAGAGAAGAGAAGAGAAGAGAAGAGAAGAGAAGAGAAGAGAAGAGAAGAGAAGAGAAGAGAGAGAGAGAGAGAAGAGAGAGAGAAGAGAAAGAGAGAGAGAGAGAGAGAGAGAAACAGAGAGAGAAACAGAGAGAGAAACAGAGAGAGAAACAGAGAGAGAAACAGAGAGAGAGACAGAGAGAGAGAGAAACAGAGAGAGAAGCAGAGACTGGATTTGGAGAAACCCTATCATGCCCCTCTCAACACAGTAAAAACAAATGACATTTGTCTGAGAGGACCTCAGAGTCTAGCACAGGGGAGGAGGTACAAAACAAAGACCGCTATAAAAAAAGAGATGGAGAAAAGAAAAGAAGAAAGAGAGAAAGGGAAAGAAAAAGAAAATACGCCGACACGGGACGCTGGGTGAACTCAGTCCATCATCTCTCAAACAGGAACTTTAAATGTTACTGTACGATTCTGTCAACTACTGGTCTTTGACTGGTGATCGAGGCCTGACGACACACACACACACAGACTGTAGAGGTGAAGCCAAGCCTAGCCAGACCTCTGTGTGTGTGTGTGTGTGTGTGTGTGTGTGTGTGTGTGTGTGTGTGTGTGTGTGTGTGTGTGTGTGTGTGTGTGTGTGTGTGTGTGTGTGTGTGTGTGTGTGTGTGTGTGTGTGTGTGTGTGTGTGTGTGTGTGTGTGTGTGTGTGTGTGTGTGTGTGTGTGTGTGTGTGTGTGTGTGTGTGTGTGTGTGTGTGTGTGTGTGTGTGTGTGTGTGTGTCAGTAGATGGTATTAATTACGTGTGCATATGGATGGCTTTACCATAATAGTCCCAAGCTGGCCTCGGCATCCTACTCTCTTAAACTACCCTATTAAAAGCTGCCTGGGTATTCAGAAACACAGGGAACTATAAAATAACCCTGTGATGTGTGGTAAGGAGTGTGTGTCTGTGTGTGGGTGCGTGTATAGCAAGACGGCAGGGCACCAGGGTATAGGTACAGACCTCTGGTCGCCATGTAGACTAGGGGGATTCAAACCGACCTTTACCAATTATTTCACCTAAAGACCGTGAAGTATCTGCCCTTCACTGGCTGATCATTCCTTCACTCTATTCTCCTCCCTCCTCTTTCCCTGTGGACTGGATAGGGGCCTGTATCGGGGCAGAGTCTGCATGTGCGCTAAAGGCCTTGAGATAAACCCTAACACACACACACCTGTGTCGTGCGTGTCCCGGCAGGCTAGCATCACTGGTGTCTGCTTCAGAGGTCTGGCCACTCAGAGAGACTTATCCACCATTCATCCATCACTCATTACACTTAACTATCCCCATTCACATCTGTGCATGCGTGTGCGTGTGTGTGTATGCGTGCGTGCGTGCGTGCGCGTGTGTCTGTGCGTGCGTGCGCGTGTGTCTGTGCGTGCGTGCGTTTGTGTCTGTGCGTGCGTGTGTGTGTGTCTGTGCGTGCGTGTGTGTGTGTCTGTGCGTGCGTGTGTGTGTGTCTGTGCGTGCGTGTGTGTGTGTCTGTGCGTGCGTGTGTGTGTGTCTGTGCGTGCGTGTGTGTGTGCGTGTGTGTGTATGCGTGCGTGCGTGAATGCGTGTGTGTGTGTGTGTCTGTGCGTGCGTGTGTGTGTGTGTGTGTCTGTGCGTGTGTGTGTGTCTGTACGTGCGTGCGTGTGTGTGTGTGTGTGTGTGCGACAAGCAGCAGATCTCTCTCTGTCTTCCTCTCTCCCAGTCTCAGCTGCTCCAATTAGGCTGGGCCGATGGGCCAGTGCTCTGGTGCACTGGCCGCAGTCTGATTAGATTTACCATGCTACCTCTCACTTTACAATTAGGCAGATGGCCAGCACAGAGCCAGAGGCCAGAACGCATGGCACACAGGCCGTGAACCAGATCACGGACCGACTGAGGCTGAGAGAGGGCCACTGAGAATGGCTGGGTATATGCAGTACATTCACAGACTACCCAAACCTAGCACCGTGAATGGTGCTGGTGATATTAATGGTTAATAGTCAACTGGATTTATATAGTTCTTGTCCCGGTCATCAAAGCATTTGATATTTTAAAGGGGAGGGGACCCATGACAATTCCAAACCAAGTCTGTGCAGAAAGAAAGCAGGTTCTGTATGTGTTCTCTCACTGCGGGTGGCCTGGCTATACTGTGCTGCACTAGATGTACCTAGTTCAAGTCCACAAGCCTCTCCTAATAGTATGATCTGGGTGGAAGGAGGAGAAAATCTCCAATAGTAATTAGGGGAGAAACGCTCCCCAACCTGCCATTTAGATATGCCTTTTATCTCCCTGCTGCCTTCAACTAATGCCAGGTGTGTTAAAACACCTCTCTGCTCAGACAACAGGGGTGCCAGATTGAAATAACAAGGCTTTCTTCATCTCCTTCTCCCCCTCTCTCTCTCAGAAAGGGAGAATTATTCGAGAGAGAGAGAGAGAGAGAGAGAGAGAGAGAGAGAGAGAGAGAGAGAGAGAGACAGAGAGAGTGAGACAGAGAGAGTGAGACAGAGAGAGAGAGAAAGAGAGACAGAGATAGAGAAAGAGAAAGAGAATGGCAGATTCTCCCGTCCATCTCTAATCAGGAGGATGTGTATTGGAGCACAGTGATTGCCTGCCGTTGGCCCAGCGCCAGCATTGTTTAACACCAAAAGACCCTCCCGCTAGTACACACATTAGCCCACCACTGCACTGCAGCCAGACTACAGGTAGAAACTACGGTCTGTGTGTGTGTGTGTGTGTGTGTGTGTGTGTGTGTGTGTGTGTGTGTGTGTGTGTGTGTGTGTGTGTGTGTGTGTGTGTGTGTGTGTGTGTGTGTGTGTGTGTGTGTGTGTGTGTGTGTGTGTGAGCATGTTTGTGTAATAGGAACACAGATCTATACAATAAATACAGACCATGATAATGTAAAAATTAAAATATATAGCCTGCTTTTATTGTCTTGGGAAAGCGAGAGAGATACTTTCTCAGAAAGAAGAAATACACATCGTATTGATTCAGAGAGAAAGAAAGCCTCCTCTGGTGTTTTTCTTAACTGTGATGTTGTATAGATAAATCAATAGAACTACCGTAGCTTGCCATGCACTAGCCATGCGCAGAGTTTGTTTTCTCTCTGACTGGATAACTCTGGATGCCCGATAGGGCAGAGCTAGGCTCTGATAAGGGCTGGAATTAAACCAGGACTCTAGTGTTGTGTACCCACAAACCCCGGGGACAGGAGATGAAATTGCGGCCAGAGTCTGGTTCTCGGTAAAAGGAGACACACACGCTCTCTCGTTTTACAGCGCTGCCACCCAGAATGTCCCTCACATAAAATAAATAGAAAAATACAACCACTGAAGTCAGTGGCACCATCCCGTTAAAAAAGGTTGTGCGTGTGGGAGGGGGACTGCTGTGTTGGCTAAACCACACTACCCACTGGTGGCAGCCTGGGCGAGAGGAGAGGGGAGAGTGAATGATCTCACAGGAGTGTAAACAATATGAAGCAATTTTGCTGACTCCACGGGAAGGGGTTAATAGTGTCCCTGAGGTCTATAAAGATCAGGCCATCCCCAGCCCCAATGGCAGCCCCTTCCTCTGCCTCCAAGTTCTAGACATAGCCCCTAAACCCATCTCCTGCCTGTCGCGCGACTTCTTCTCCCTTCTACTGTACCTTCCCGCGGACCAGAGCAATTATGGCTACAGAGGACTGATTATAGACCTGCCATACCCACAGATCTAGCTGCAGTACCTCCTCTACATACCGGGACTTCTCAGAGAGACAAAGGAGAGAAGGAGATGGAGAAGGAGAGCGAGAGAGACAAAGGGGAGGGGGGGAGGGGAGGAGCGAGAGAAAACAGAGGAAACGACTGAGGAGGACAAATATCAATACTATCGTCCGCATGGGGCTGCTAAGTGTTGAAAGCCTTAGCTGTGCCATCGGTGTGGCGTGTGTGTAACGTGTGCTGTGACCGTTAGCATGTGAAATTGGGCAGGCTTAAACCCTCCTAAACAAGGGGATCAACACACATTCGTCAGGCTGTGCCGCCCTCGGCCGCTTTACACACACAGAAATCCGTGCGCGCACACACTCACACACCAATACGCGCTCACAACGGCATACCGGTCACAGACGACAGAAACCCCACCTACTCTTCTAACAAGCAGTCTCCCTCGGTTTCTTGTAATTGAGGTTTAAATCCTCTCCTAACACCTTCTCCTCCATCCCTCCAACCCGCCATCCCTCTATCCCTCTATCCCCTACACCACCAAACATGCATTATTCCAGCGTAGGGGCCTATAATCCTCCCAGTGGTTAACAGAGTGAGAAATTAGCTTTAGTTAAGTGGTGATTTCAGAAGGCTAAACGGCAGAGGCCCTATTGTATTGTCAGCGCTTCTCCAGGCTGGCGAGAAGAGGACCGGGCGGAGGCTTGTTAGGTCTGGAGGATTCCAACCAACACTAAGAGCTGGACT
>NC_068449.1:33807879-33817879 GCF_023373465.1 Oncorhynchus keta | reverse complement strand
AAGTGTGTGCGTTTGTGTGTCTCTGTGTGCACGTGTGTGTGTGTGTGTGTGTGTGTGTGTGTGTGTGTGTGTGTGTGTGTGTGTGTGTGTGTGTGTGTGTGTGTGTGTGTGTGTGTGTGTGTGTGTGTGTGTGTGTGTGTGTGTGTGTGTGCGCGTGCGTGCGTGGATGCGTGCTCGTGTGTGTGATTAGAGAGCTGGCTGAGGCTAATGGCTGTTTGGCTGTTTGGCTCTGGAGCGAGGTAATGAACCTGTGATGTGAGGGAGGGGAGTGGGGGGGTGATGAGAGGAGAGAGTGAGAGAATGTATGAATATGCATGAGGCTCACTGGCTTTGATGATTAAAGAAAATTTTAATATTTAAATGAGTGCATGCAAAGTGATTAACTCGGAAAAAAAGGCAACGAGGCAAAAATCTAAAAAGGATTTTGAAGATGCTAAGAAGTACACAAGATGCAGCTTTCCTTTTTTTATGGTCTATTAATGACTAAAACGACTCTCTCTGCTTCACGCTTCCTCTCTCTTTCGCCCCTGTCTCTCTCTCTGGTCTTTTTTCATCCGTCTTTGGAGCTGGTCCAGGCGGCAGGATTTAGAGACCAATTCAAACCCAGTATAAAGGTAGCACTTTCCTGGGTTTGGAAGTAGTGGATTAAGGAGGAGGAGAGGAGAGGGGGAAGAGAGAAAAAAAAATTGAAAAAAAGAAAAGCAAGCCGAGTGCATCTCACCAAAGGGGTCTTCCTCTGCAGCATGTAAGGCCAGCTAATCGCTGCAGAAGCAAGTTTCTACGCAAACAGCACAGCCCAGGCTGGCCAATCCATTACCGATTAGTGCAGGCATCACTTGCGACAGCCACCTATGTGTAAGTGTGTTTAAGTGTGATTGTCTTTGTGTGTTTCACGTGGGCTACTGCAGGCTGATACTGAGGAAACATAGTCTGGCTACTGACAAGAAACAAGCTGTAGAAAAGATTGGCTCATTACAAAGGACAACTAATACAGCAGACGTGAATGGTAATTGGAGATTTTGATAAGACTAAAATGCATCCCTGAAGATGTGTGGGTTATTGATGCCACCATCGGTATGTTAGATCAATCCTACAGAAGACTAAAGACTCGGGCCGACGGGTTAGTGTTTGTACATGCCTGAACATGTGTGAGCGTGGCACCCTGAGCCAGCACTTGGCAACCCCAGCAGTGGATTAAATATGCATCAGGTCTTCATCTCACACTCTGACACTTTATTTGAACTGCATGTGAACAAAACCCCTCTCATCACAACTTCGCCAACAGCACTACCTAACGAGGGAGGAGAGAGAGAGAGAGAGAGAGAGAGAGAGAGAGAGAGAGAGAGAGAGAGAGAGAGAGAGAGAATGGAAGGAAGGAAGGAAGAACAGATCAACTGTGTCTGTGTGTGTATGTGAGTGAACGGCTCGCAGAAGAGAGAGAGGGAACGGAACGAGACAAAAGTGGGCAATTACCACTTCAAAAAGGGGCCGCTCGGTTCCAGACACTCGTGGCTTTATTGAAACAACAGAACAACAAGAGAACCAGCCCTAGTAATGGCTCCAGAGAAGCACATTAAAAATCAAACGCACATTGACTCCCAGGCCTGATCTCTACACATCGATCCTGGCACAGCCACAGCTCCACGCCCCAACGCACACAGCGCACACAAAAATACAAATGTGTGTAGTGTTATGGAAACAGATTTTTAATGCTTTACGGTCCGTGTTGTGTGATTATTCATTTATTGTAGATGTGTGTTTGTATGAGAGTGTGTGTGTGCGTACCTGTGTGTGTCCTCAAGGAATAGGGGACATTTGGTGTATCACCGAGAGACTGTGCCCCTGTCATCTTTGAGGTTATGCCAGCCTTCCTGTCCACACTGCAGTAGAAGTCACTCAAATACGGTTGCCTTTTCCAATATCCTCATTCACCCTACGAACATTGCACTAAGATATTGAAATACTGAATATGTATTTAGAAAAAGTGAGTGTGAGCAGGTGTGTAATGCCCTTTGAAAGACACACCGCTGTGGGTTTGCAAAAGTGATGCAACCAAACCACATAGCCCATCTGTGTGTTTGAGAGAGAGGGAGAGAGAGAGGGAGAGAGAGAGAGACAGAGACAGAGACAGAGACAGAGAGAGAGAGAGAGAGAGAGAGAGAGAGAGAGAGAGAGAGAGAGAGAGAGAGAGAGAGAGAGAGAGAGAGAGAGAGAGAGAGAGAGAGAGAGAGAGAGAGAGAGAGAGAGAGAGAGAGAGAGAGAGAGAGAGAGAGACAGAGACAGAGACAGAGACAGAGACAGAGACAGAGACAGAGACAGAGACAGAGAGATGTGGATGCCCCTACAAAACTCCAGCCCTCCCTCCTGAAAGAAGAAGACATAGCCTGAGGGCTCAAACAGCCAGTGAGCACATCAGTGAGATGGGCAGTTGAGGTGTGATAGGAGGAGAGGAGGCTGCCAGACTGGGCAGACAGCTGGCATGGGGAGCCTTTCTGACGCAACACCGCTCTCTGGGCACGGTCTCAAAAGTAGGTAGGCAGGAAGTGTGCGTAGGTGCATGTTGCCAGGTGTTATGGCGTCGCCGTCAAAGTAAACTGTGTATGAAGTGAACCAGGCCTCGGAGACACAGTGTACGGCGGCACCAGTGGAGAGGTAGCGTCCCTGTCAGAGCTAAATATCTTTATAAATATAGCATGTCTTTTAAAATATTCAGTTGGGGATCTGGTGAGAGAGAGGTCAGCTATAACTCCCCCAGGCACCTGTTAGCCTGTGTGTGTGCGTGTAAACCTCTCGGACCGATTCCAGACCTGCTTAGAGGCCAGACGGAGGCGGAACGGACACACCTGTGTCTTTACCGTACCAATGTGTGTGTAACAGCAACTCACCTACCAGATATCTGACGAGCGAAACATTGTGGTGTACACGTTATGTATCAAACGTGTATGGTAGAACGCAGCTGTGTGTGGAAGGACTGGAACGTGTGTGTGTGTGTGTGTGTGTGTGTGTGTGTGTGTGTGTGTGTGTGTGTGTGTGTGTGTGTGTGTGTGTGTGTGTGTGTGTGTGTGTGTGTGTGTGTGTGTGTGTGTGTGTGTGTGTGTGTGTGTGTGTGTGTGTGTGTGTGTGTGTGTGTGTGTGTGTGTATACATCACACACATGGTTAGGGTTGATCTTTCCATTGATTGCACTGCACGAAGGACAGCTGTCGTGTCTTTGTGCCAGCCTTTGTATCAGACACAAATCAAATATTATTTGTCACATGCGCTGAATACAACACCGGTAGATGCGTACTTACAAACCCTTAACCAGCAATGCAGTTCAAGAAATAGAGTTTAGAACATATTTACTGAATAAAATAAACAAATAACATAAATAAGAAACACAAGAAAATGACATAACAATAACTAGGCTATATACAGGGGGGGTACAGGTACAGAGTCAATGTGGGGGAGAACAGGTTAGTCGAGGTCATTTGTAAACTGTCTATGTATAGATAATAGGCAGCAAGTAGCAGCAGTGTAGAAACAAATATAGGTAGACCTTAGACAGTCCCAACAGTGATCTCCCCAGATACACTATGTGGGCTTCTGGCATCTCTCTCAAAGCAACAAATGGGACACTATGTGCTCTCCTTTTCCCCAAACACAAAATCCTGTTGGCTCCAGCCCGAATCCTGTTCCTTCTCTTAATTCTTGGTGCGACACCAGAAGTGCTCCCGCTTCAATCTTTGGTGCGCCACCAGAAGTGCTCCCCCTTCAATCTTTGGTGCGACACCAAAAGTGTTCCTAAAAGCTTGCCTTTACCACGCTGCCAAACCGAAACCAAACATAGCACTTAAAAACATCTACTGTACAAACACACATACAGTGTGTGTCAAGCGGCAACACGTCAGCCTAAGAAGGTATATCTGGCCCCCTGACTGCTGAGAGTGGCTGTGGCCCATTTTGACTGTGAGCTTTTCCACTCCTGTCCAACTGGCCTTAGTTAAAATGTCTGAATTAAACCCTGGATGACAAGTGTTTAAGAGCAGCACACCACGGTGTTAGGTGCTGTTACACCCTCTGCTCTGATGAGGTGAAAGCAAAGGAGTGGGATTTTTTTCTCTTTCTCTCTCCCTTCTTCGCCCTCTCGCTATCTCCTCTCCTTCACCATCTTGCTCGCTCTCTCTCTCTCTCTCTCTCTCTCTCTCTCTCTCTCTCTCTCTCTCTCTCTCTCTCCTCTTTAATCTCTCTCTCTTTCATAACTGAGCCTGGTCCTTACCGACCCAAACTGTCACAGTGCCACAGCCAAGGGCTTATGGGTAAAGTGGCTCTGTCACCTGAGTGTCTCGGAGCTGTGACACCTTCCTCGCGGATCTCACAACTCCCAAAGTCCTCAACTCTCCTCAGCACTCCGACATTCACAGGTTTGGTGACTAAGCTGCAGTACAGTCCCTCCGGGCCAGGTTATTAAACCACATGACCCTTTCATCCTCATAGTATTTCATATGGCCCTTTGAGACTATTGTAAAGGATATTAAGACCACATAAGCCTTTTCAAAAGGCCCATGTGAAAATGGTATGAATGCATAGCACAAGGCTGATTGGTTTGGAGACGAGGTCATTTGGTTCCCTTATCCAATGGAACGCCCGCCGATTGCACTTACATCAGGAGAGGTAAGAAATAGCCTCACTCTAATCTCTGCTCATCACTCTCTCCCCAAGACCTCCAATTAATGTGCAATTAAATAACGACAGGACAGGAAGGACTTAAATGCTCACTCTCTCTCGACAACTCACTCACTCACGCAAACTATTAAGGGGCGGAGGTGGAGACATTTTGATCGCTTAATGACATACAATTGACCAGCTCAGTGCAATCTGACAGTCTGGGTTACTTCCGCAAGCGTTCCCCAGGCGAGAGGCTTTCTCTCTAGGTGTTAACCTGCTCGAGCCACAGGGTAGGTGTGCGTGTCCCAAATGCCACCCTATTCAATATATAGTGGACTACATTTGACCAGGGGCCTCTCTCTCTCTCTCTCTCTCTCGCTCGCTCTCTTGCTCTCTCGCCCACAGCGGTGGGGCTCTCCTAGCCCCGGGCTATGGTGGGAATGTCATATTTTATTTAATTAGGGTCTATTAAACATAATTAAATTGCGCTGAAATTTAAGACAGCTAAGTGGCAATATAAGGTGGTCGCTGAGCATGGCTCTGTGTCCTGCTGATACCGGAGCGTCAGAGAAATATTGAATTCAACCCTGGAGTGGTTCCTCTTCCATGGCTGTCCTATATACTCATAGATAACATTGACTTTCCTCACAGCAGGCCAAGGGAGGGGAGGAAGAGAAGGATCACTGTAAAGGGAATGGAATATGAGGTGTTGCAGGTGCGTGTTTGTCCCCCCCTTGATATGAGTTGTGGAGATCAAAGCGGTTGCGTTTTGTTTTTATGATCATCAGCCTGAAGGGAGGAGGCGTTGGCCTGTTGTGTGTAATACTACCCTCTGCTTTCGGATATTCTCAGTGTTACGTTTCATCCCCAGGTTTGCTAAATAAATAAATACAAAACGAGGCTAGGTCTTCTCAGTCTCCTGTACTGCAAACACATGCCGGGTGGCTGGTGTTTATCGCAAACACAAGACAAGAGAAGACCGAAAAAAAGAAGAGCTGTGGCGTGTCACGTGACAGGAAGTGATCGCTAAGGCATGGCCCCTCCCCTTCCTGTGTGAGAGCTGTCAGTCCCAGGGCAGGTATGCAGTGTGGTGATGAGATGGGGTCTGACGGCTGGGTGAAGCACGGGAGTGTCCAAGCTTGTCAAAACAACCTGTCTGCTAGGGAGTCTCCTCTCTCTCTCTCTCTCTCTCATCCAGACACACAAGAACAGCGAGAGGAGAGGTCCTCAGAGCACAGAGACTCATAATGCTGTTCTGTCCACGATCAGCTGCTACTATCACTGTGGAAGCTGAAAAACCTCCCACACTCCTCTTTTATGCTCTCTCTCTCTCCCTTCTCTCACTCCCTTTTTTCACCACTAGAAGATGACAGATGGATATATTATATTAAAAGAGAGGGGGAAAAAAACAAATTCATGAGAAATGATCGGTGCTTGGAGAGCAAAGATACCACTTCTATTTTTAAAAAGCTCGCTGAGAGTATGAGTGTGTTTCTTCTTTTTCTTTTCCTTTTCCATTTCACGTTGAGAACAAATGGAAGTGGAAAGGTTTAGCATAAAAGAATACTTTACCCTGCTGGGAGGCAATTATAAATGGTGGTCGGCTGCAGGCTTGTGTTTAGCCCCACGCACAAGCTGACATTCAAGCTTCTTAATCACTTTCTGAGGACGCCTCCTCCTCGCCCTGCTTTCTATCCCTCGCACCCCATATTCTCTCTCTCTCTCTCTCTCTCTCTCTCTCTCTCTCTCTCTCTCTCTCTCTCTCTCTCTCTCTCTCTCTCTCTCTCTCTCTCTCTCTCTCTCTCTCTCTCTCTCTCTCTCTCTCTCTCTCTCTCTCTCTCTCTCTCTCTCTCTCAGCATAAATGTATTTATAGAAAACCTTAATATGATTTGCATAGGCACATTTCACCTGTCGTTGTTTTAATCCTCCTGTTATCATTTATGGGGTTGATTTCTAAAATACGCTTGAAATGAAATGCTTGCAAAAGTTCTATTTTGCTTGGAAATATAAATATAAATTATATTTAGCTTGGAAATGGAAATAGAAATATTAAATGTTATTTCTGTAGTTTAATTTACTATTGATATACACGTCCAATTTAACCTCTAACATGTTTTTCCCTTCTAATGTAAAAATGGTTCTGTTGCTAGAATATATACTGTGCAATTAAGAATTTTTCACAAGCATAATTGAGCTGACTTCACAAAAAGACTATGCAGTAAGATAGCTGTTAATAATATGTGCATATCACATAAAAAACACAGTGTATACAAAATAAATCCTCTTAACGTGACCTCAAATTAACAATACCAATCAATTAGTGCACATGCCTCAGTACACTTCTCAAGGCATGCTATACGCACCAGCTGTGCGATGTCATTAAGTAGTGGCCTATTTGCAACCTATCACGTTTTTCTCCTTGGAGAATAAGAGTATAAAATGAAAAAAAATGAAGATCAAGCTTCGATTTAAGACATGTTTCTTTGGAACAAGCCTCAAATTACCATATCAAATTGCTGTAAAAAAAAAAAAAAAAATTATCTAAACAGTTGAAGTGCACAGGGAGGTGCTGAGGGATGCCTTCTAAGGCAGAGAGGAAGGGAAGTTCTCAGACGTGTACAGAGACACGGTGTTAAAATATTGATAAAGTTCCCCTAAACACTAGTGTTTTACTGCACCGGCCAAACCGCAGAGCCACACACTTCAGAGCGCAGGATTATACACACACGCAGTCGCAGACTTGGGAGTGCACATGTTGAAGTCGCACACTCACTGCAGAATAGTATTGTTGAGTTCTAAAATATTACACAGCTATCAATCCGTTGTTACATTTAAAAATACATTTTAAAAAATGCATTCGAGGGCAATATGAAAATATTCAGATAAACCTTGACAATAAGGTCTTTGTCTCCAATGACTACCAGTCTCAATGAGGAAGCAGTGTGAAGAAGCATGGTGGCTAATGGATCATTTTGCCACTTCCTGATTACTAGGAGACGTGAGGTATTGTGGCGATGGTGGTGGAGAAGAAATCGCCTTTGCTCCCGCTGGTTAACTTCACAAATAACGATTTGACACAAAGACGAGACGGAGGAAAGACAAAAATCAAAATAAAAGCTGTAATGATGAAGACCGAGTGAGACAGTGTCATAAACCTGCGTTGGTTTCTCCTGGCAACGTTGTCCATCCCAGAATATGATTGTATTTCATGAGACCCATTTCCCTCTGGGTTTCTTTGTGGAGGACTTGACTTGCCTGAAAGATAACTGTGGAGGAGAGGAGCTCCCTCTCTCTCTCCCCCATGCTTCCAGCTGGTCTAAGCTAAACTGCCTCTTTACCCCACTGAATAGGGAACTAGCTCTTTTAATCCTGCTCGGTTTTTCCTTTTTTTTTTTGCCTATATAAATCTTAATGAGCTTTTCACCTTTTAAGCAGATGGCTTAGGCTGGATTTCTCCATGAGAGTAGGGGTGAGTCTCTGTCACGTTTTGCACAATTTGTTTCAACTAGCCGAGTCCTTGAGGGGGTTTTAGGGCTTTGAGTGGGTAATGTGCTGTTTCTCCTCTCTCCTCTGTCCTCTCTCGTCGTTCGGCACGGCACCCGCTCTGCCCTAATGAAATCAGCTCACTCTCTCCCCTTTCTATTTCTCTCTCATGAGGGGCTGAGCACTATCACAATCACAACAGGAAGCCCCTGTCTGGCCGCTACAGAGGTAAATGAGAGGAGAGATAGTGTGTGTGCGTGCGCGTGTGCGTGTGTGTGACCTACCTGCCAGGGCACTCTCCTGCTTGGGGCAAATTCCTTTGGTGGGCGTCACCATCAGCCTCTCATCCTCTTCCTCCTCCGGTGTCACCTGGATTCCGATTTCCACCGGTTCCACCACTTTCCTCAGCTGGCTGTGACCGTGGCGACCCTGGTTCTGCTGCTGCTGGTGGGGTGGGGAGGGGCTGCTGCGGTCGGCGGCCATCTTGTCGTAGCAGCCAGGACCTTGCAGTAGGGCCTGGCACTGCTTCTTCTTGTGCTCGATGAAGAGCAGGATGTCTCCCAGGGGGAAGTTCATCTGACACTGGCCACAGGTGAGCAGGTCGTGGTCCCCCAGCCCCATGGCCAGGCTGTCGGATAGGCTGGGGTCCAGCAGGGCCGGGTGGGACAACAGGGGGTGGGGATGGGGGTGAGGTTGAAGGTGAGGGTGAGGTTGAGGGTGGGGGTGAGGTTGGGTGAGGGAGTCAGACACGGAAAGTCCGCCATCCACATGGTCAGCCTCCGCCGCTGAGAGAGAGAGAAAGTGAGAGAGAGAGAGAGAGAGGGGGAGAGAGAGGGGGGGAGAGAGAGAGGGGGGGAGAGAGAGAGAGGGGGGGGGTTATTATAAATAGTGTGATTTGTTCTTTGGAAGTGTAGAACACAGCTCTGGGTTATAGCAGGGGTTCCCAGACGTATTCACTCGGGGCCCCCCTTCCAGCATTGGGGAACATGACACACACTGTTCACACCCCTCTAATTGTGCAGGTTTATAGCTTATTTCCTGCAATTCTACACATGTTGTCATGGGCTGCAAAGGAAATGTTGCACGTTTTAAAGCTCATTTAAACATTTAAAAAACATTAGATGACAAGATAAAAAACGTTTGATGACATGGGCTAGTTGATCTGGACATTTCTGACAAGGTATGGTATGGTATGCAATGACTAACATGACAAGAGGAACTGATTTTGAAATTGCACCTTGCGCGTTATACTATTACAACTTTCAAGAGTAAGTTTAATGCCGGACAGAGTTCCTTTAAAAAATATAAATAATAATAATTTGGGGGGGGACTTCTGAGCTCCCCTGCCGACCCAATGGGTTATAGGACTCTGTCTGAAAGAAATAGAGAAAGAAAGAAAGAAAGAGAAAGAGAGAGAGAGAGAGAGAGAGAGAGTGAGAGAGAGAGAGAGAGAGAGAGAGAGAGAGAGAGAGAGAGACTGGCATTTTCTACAACCACAAAAGCCCTGCAGATCTGCTGGCTGATTCTGTCACCTAGATAAACAGAGACTCACAAACCGCAGACAACTGCCCTCTACTCCCTCCTCTCCCCCTTCCTCTCTCATAAGCCTCCATTTTGAAATATCATCCTACACCTTTCAACACGTGGCTACAAGCGCCTCTTTGTAGTCCGAGGCTCTCGTTCGGTGTTGCCACCTTCACACTCTTACAATAAAACCTCTCCGACTGCCACTTCTCGCTGTGCCTCTTCATCTCTCCCTACTTCCTTTGCCTGTGTCTCTTCACCCCACTGACCTTAGCTGGCTAGAGCGTCTCTCAGACACATGCCAACCTTCAGCCAGCGCTGTGCTGTTGTCCTGTCAGGCTTTGAG
>NC_068449.1:33642879-33795379 GCF_023373465.1 Oncorhynchus keta | reverse complement strand
TTCAAACCGATTTATTATCTAATAGTGCGTGAAAGAATTATGCCCAGTTTGCTGATGCCGTACGTGCATGTGAGATTAGGCATTCACGTGTGTGAAGTGTGTGTGTGTGTGTGTGTGTGTGTGTGTGTGTGTGTGTGTGTGTGTGTGTGTGTGTGTGTGTGTGTGTGTGTGTGTGTGTGTGTGTGTGTGTGTGTGTGTGTGTGTGTGTGTGTGTGTGTGTGTGTGTGTGTGTGTGTGTGTGTGTGTATGTGTGTGTGTGTGTGTGTATTCAACCATACATCCAGAAACCATTGCCAGAGACGTTATTAAATGCACAAGTGCCATGCCACAGGTTGCAGCCAGCTCCTCCCCTGACTGAACAACCATGACTTAGAACTGAACACTTATCAGACAGGTTTGACCTGCTAGAGATTCTGACTTCCCCTCATCATCCTAGTCACGGGGTGTACTGTACTATTCTACTGCACCATTCAAAACTCACTGAAAGCCCGACGTTTCTACCAAAGGGTTTATATGAAAATGTGTTCTGCACAAACAGCCGCACAGAGACAAACAGGGGCATGCAGAGAAGTGCAGTGTCGTTAGGGTGTGTGTGTGTGTGTGTGTGTGTGTGTGTGTGTGTGTGTGTGTGTGTGTGTGTGTGTGTGTGTGTGTGTGTGTGTGTGTGTGTGTGTGTGTGTGTGTGTGTGTGTGTGTGTGTGTGTGTGTGTGTGTGTGTGCTAAGACAGGGGAGGCAGGATACACTATAAGGCAATGTGTGTGTGTGCACCCTCGCACCAATCTAAGGGTTGTCTCAGATGTAGATTGACACTCCAATTGTCAGTCAGTCACCGGTTTCCTTCCAACATTAGTGTGGTCGCCATATTTATTCAATTACCACAGTTATAGTCTACATTGGAGATTTGTTTTGGATACTTATACAACACTAAAACAGGCCTGTTCTACCTCTGCTGTAACCATAGCTACCTCTCACACACACACACAAAGACACGCAATCAGCTCTAAGTCTGGTAACTTCTCAAATGTATAGGTTCCAGATCAACAAGGTACATTCATATATATGACACATGAGGTGTGTATCTCACAGGCCAATTGTAAACGCTGTACTGTCCAGTGTCCTGCAGAGTTCAGTGGGAGTAGGATGGATGCGCTTGCCCCTCTGCAAGCGAAACAAATCATTGCAGTTATTTGAATCCATTTGCAAGCAAATGACAACAGGAGCGGATGAAGACCGGATGGGATAACTAGCTAGAGGAGAAATCTGTGTTAAATGATGGAAGACTGGAGCAGTAGCCATCATAGACAAACCGGAGTCCAGAGGACTGACTCAGGAGCCAGACTAGTAAACAGTAGATACACACACACAGAGACATACAGGCACACCCACACACACAAAAAAAAAACGATTTTGCCATAAAAGTAAGTGGTGTGTGGGAGAGAATGTGCAGAGTACACAGTCCTAACCCCGAACAACACAAAACACATTGGACTCAGATGACATCACCATGGAGGGCCTCTGTTCTCAGTTAGCGGGATGGATTAGACTCGGAGACTACTTCAGAACCCCATTGAAGAAGAAATGACAGAGGGATTTAATTGCTTTGAACTTGGACTCTCATATGCCTAAAAGTGCTCTTTAAAATTTGACCAGGTTATCTTTGTTTCTTCATATGTCTGGTTGGTATTTTGTAGGGTAGCTAGACGTTTAATAAATGTTTATGTAACACAATGCTACTACTATCATATTGTAATTTTTTTTTAAATAATAATTAATTAATGAATAGGTGATTCATTCACGTTGATGCGCGATATTAAATAGAGATAGGGTAATACTTTTTTCAGAAAATGTCAGCGTTTCCTGATCAATCTTTTCTTGGCTATAATCTAACTTGCCAACACTCTGTGCATGCAGCGCTTCGAAGACGCTGGCGCTCCTGCGCCTAACTGCGCTGTTTTTGCCTGTCAGTATCCACTTGTACATGCCGCGTATAGTAGTCCATATCTACCCGCTGTATAAGTCAAAACCTAGAACCTTTACAATAAATTAATTGGTAATAGACATTTAATCGCCTGCAAAAACGCGCACACACACTATTTGTTAGAGATGTCTTGGGAAACACATGCTGAATGAATTTTGAATATCTTAAAGACTGAATATAGAGTAGTTGGATAACAAGGCAAAGGGGGAGAGGTCAACAAATCACACGACAAAAAAAAGAAAGGATGAAAAGTGGACCGAGCCCACAAAACAAAACCTTATGATGAACATAAATCTGGTAAATCCATATAGCTTGCCAAGACACAAAGTAGGCCTACTCACTTTCAATTACCTCACGATATCCTGAGAAATCTGTATAATTGAAATATGAACATAGGCTATATACACCATGCCAAGGTGTCATGAAATTAATTCAGCTGTCAAATTCTTTTGTAATAATGCAATTCGGGGGGTGCGGGGAGGGGGCGTCAAAGCAGAGACTAAGGGCAATCGCAGCTTTGGTTTACAGATGGCGCGAGGATATCTGACTAGTGCTCGATAAATGGGGGGGGACTGTACAATATTTATATGTTTAAATTATCTTAAGAAATTCAACATATATTCGGTTCAATGCTCACAAAAAACAACAGGGATACCGGCTTTGGATGTTTGATAAAAGTTTGGTGGTTTGGTAAAAAAAAACACTTTTTTTTTATTAGACTACATTTGAAAAGGCTTTGACATTTTCTGTTTGGGACACACACGTTTCCTCGATTTTCCATCAACTTTGTCATTTATCTCCAAACGATGTATCAATACATCACTATTAGGTTGTCATTATTATCATTATTATTATTACACTGGTTGGGAATGCTTGTATTCAAGTAAGAGCACACGTGTATATAAGTGGACTACAGGATCGTGAAAGTGTGACGAAACAGAATCCTGTCGTCTACAAACACATGATACTTTCTACGCAGTCAATTGCTCAGTCTATGGACTATAACGCCAAGTTCATCATCTATATAATATGCATCATCTATATAGAGTAAGAAATCAATTGCCTCCGACATGTCAGAGGCCCATTCCCTGACGCCAGGTAATTGTACTTGATTCTGTACTTGGCCTGAAGGACTTTGTGCAGCCAAGATACCTGACCGCCTTTTAACCTGCACCAACAACAGCCTATACACGTCATGCAAAGTTCAATTCTCTTTTTGGGAGAGAAGAAGTTGATGGTGATATAACTGTATAAGAACTTACTGTATACTTAAAAGATATTTAGACCTAATAAGAGAAATATGTTATTTTCTATATTTATGCGGCTTTCACAAAAGTAGTCTCGACTTGTAAGCACATGCATAAAGTCTGTTGAATTTAAAAGTAAACCGTAAAACAAATAGAGTACCTGCAATATAATATATTTACTTGGTAAGCAAAAATGGATTTAAAGGCAATTCCCTTGTTGTACCTTTATAGTGTCAAATGCCATTATTTATCAACTAGTGAAAACTGGTTACATTCTGTAGTTCAAAACTATGTTTTTCCCAACCCTGGTGTAAAGCACTGAAGAGTTCACAACCCTCACTTAAATTGATCAAATTAGCCACATGTGTGAGTAAAGATAGGCGTCACAAAATGACACATGAACTTCCACTGAATGTAAAAAATTAATTAAAATGTAAAGAAAGCTGTCCCCAATGAGCTGTGTGATTCTGAGGGAAATGGAAAAGCAGGTACTTACGTGCTATTAATTCCCTCTGTGACACGTGCTGTGGGTTCCCCTGCTTGCGACGGGACATTGCCCTGGCATTTACACTGGCATTGCCCGGAGACCAGCACTCTGAAGGATGGGCTCGCTTCCCTCCTATTGCCTCCTCCTGCTCGGCACTCAACTTTTCACGGGACCTCCACAAGACCGAGGCTCCTGCGCTCGGACCGCCGGCCGGGGAGAGTGGTAGGTCGGGCGTCGTGCTGTAGGCTAGTGGTCCCCTCGTTTGGAGATGCGAAAATGTCTTTTGCGTTTTGTCTCGTCGGTCCACTCTGCCCCTGTGTGTGTGTGTGTGTATGTGTGTGTGTGTGTGTGTGTGTGTGACGAGACCGTGGGTAGCCTGGCTATAGCCTACCTTCAATTCTATTTCACCTTCTCTCTTTAGGCTACTCACACCATTGGCAAAAGGTGTGTGAGAGAAGTGAGATCTGTCCAAGTAGAATAAAGAAAGAGATCAGACGTGGGGGAAATATCCTTGGATGATTGACGGTTGTTGTGAGTGACAGTTAAGATCAAACACCGGCAAGTGTCCCTCCACCTCGTGAGAGAAAAAGAAGAATCAGAACGCGATGGTCAGCGCGCGCTGACAGCTCGGGTACCCAGACTGTGTCCAGTCAATTGCTCAGCCTTACTTCGTTTCTTCTTTTAGAAAAATACGAAAAACTCAAATAAAAAAATCGTAAACACACACAATTACAATAATTGATGATAAAATTTTAGAAAACTATGAATCCAATTTTTCTTCTTGGGCACTTGGGTATGGCCAAGTGATGGGCACTTCTCTTGGTGCAGCCTTGAGCACACAATGCCAGGTACTTTTCAGTCTCCTCAACTCCAAGTGCTCTGTCCCCTTGTACGGCTCTGTGGAGACCGGGCATACAGGCTGCCACCTCCTTTCTCAATAAATCAAGACCTGCACGCTTTTCTCTCCCCTTTCTCTGTGTGAGTGTGAAGATGGCGGAGTGAGTCCTGCTTCCCCCGAGCTCTCTGTCTCTCTGTGGCTAGAGCTGGCTCCGTACAATGGGATAAAATTCAAGTTCAAGTGCGGACGTGACGTTAAGTCTACAGTGAGAAAGAAAAATTGGAGACTGCAAGAGCACTGGGGGCGACTAGTGGTGGCTTTTCACAACTATCGGATCACCAGCAGCAAACAGTGGACAGCGCACTGCCGCCGTCTCTCAGAGAGAGCAGCAGTGGACGAAGCCGCTCGTTCTCACTGCCTCACAGACACACGCTGAAGGGAAACTCGCTCAGTTTCAGAAAAAAAAAGAGTCACTTTATTCTTTATTCATGTTATTCAGAAAAGTGTTCAAATGTTTTTTTCTCTCTCATTGACCTTATGACCTAAATAGATTGTTGATTTTTTTGTGTTGCTCAGACCTACTGGGCATATTGCAAGACCATTCATATCAAATGCATTCATTGTCAGCCGTCAAATATAATTTATTAGAAATATAATGAAAGTGGTGATTTGTTTATATATAAGGTCACTTATTGTATACGTGGATGACGTTATGATGTGGTCAACAAGATGTTTATTATATTTGCGCGTATTTCTGTCTGCGCTTTTGGCGTCCTAGTCTATTGCAGTTGGAGCTGATAAGGAGGTGGAGACACTTGTCAGTCGAATAGACGTTCATATAAAGTATGCCCTCTTACATTTTCCATAGGCTATAGACAACATTAGACCTGTTTTCTGAAAGCCTTCCCTGTGCGTGGAAATGTGTCGGTGTAATGAGAAACATTTTAACAGCGATGCATTTTGTTCAGAGATTTTATCATAAAATACTAGAACATCTTAACTCACTGCAAATGATCAACATAATCACTGGATGCCATTTGATGTTGATTAGTCATAATTGTCTGCAATGTTTGTTTGATGTTTCAAACAAAAAAAGTGTAGCCTACCGTAGTGCGTCTTATTTATCTCTGAATATTAGTTCTCCGCAGACATTCCTCGATATACATTTAGATTTGTTAAGCGTTAGATATTCTGTGATAAATGTATCATGACCTAGTAAAAGACGCAAAGCAAATTCCAAGCTTCAAACGCAATTCATCAGAGGTCGATGAAATATATATTGTGCTTAGGCCATCTGTGAACCTTATTACAGGGTTATAGACAACCTGGCTATAACCTATCCTCTATGTGTCTTATTCGCTATTTACAAGATTTACACATGATTCGGACTCACCCGTTCAGCCTAATGTTAGTGTCCAATGATTGGAAGAATTAAGTTATACGTTTTTGAAAAATGAACCGGAGTGCAAACTATTGACACAACTGACTCATTCCTGCGGTCCTCGTCAAAATCTATTTCAAAATAGTTATTGTGAGTATGGTACTCTACCAGGCAAGCATTTCAAATTAAATAACATCCTTTGTCCTAATTCTGCACACTGGAGTTCAAATCCATCATCACGGGCTTATCAACATCATGACAGCCATAAATGAGAGAAATACACTTCCAAGTAAAATGAATGTCAAGCTGAAAATGAGAAACACACAATGAGGCCCAGAATGGGAAACAGACCCAGATCATACAGTGGCAGCAGCATCTATGTTGTACAATGCAGATGATCCAGTCACCATTCTCTGCTCTGCACCACTACTGACTACCTGTCTGTGTGTCACAGCTCCAGTGAAATGTGAGACTTTGAGACACGGGATAGCGTGGCACTTAGTGAAATAGTGAGTTTGAGCTGAGATTCTCCCTGCGTGGGTCTGTGCTGGTAATCTCCTGCATGTCTTAGTGGGAGCTGATTGATGATAGAGGCAGGCAGGGAGGGGAGAGAGAAAGACAGACAAGCAGACAGACAGACTGGCTGGCAGGAAGAAAGCCAGGCAGTGGTCACGGTGACACAGTGAGAGAGGATATGGATAATGGTGGGGTGGGGAGTGGGGTGGGGGGTTCTAAAGAAGACATTAGGAATTAATTGAATTAAAGAGATGGGGAGGGGGTTTACAAAATAATCAACTTATTCATTTCAACACAATGTAGAGTGGGTCTGTTCTGGTCAAAAGAAGGGCACTATGTGGGGAATAGGGTGCCATTTGAGATACTATGTCTTTGCTGTGGTGCATCTGGTTTTGATCTAGACTATGATGCTGAGTGGTAATATTTCTCCCAACACTCTCACTCAACTTTCAACCCAGAAGTGCTATCTATCTAGGCTTTTTCAAATGTGACCTATACTAACGGGCTATATGTGATGCAAGGGATTCTCTTTGTACCAAAACAAAACACAAAAAGAAAAAAACGTTTCAAAGCTGTTTCCTGGTGGAGGGAATCACTAGGCATCAGAAAGAGAAGTGGGATTTTTTTTTGTTTCTCTAGACATGCATGAAAGGTCAACAGTCAAAAGAAAACATGCCGGTCATCCTTTGCTCTCCACATTTCTATCACGTTGATTGGCTCACGCCTCAAGATTATGCTTACTCTTCCAGCTACTTAACACCCATCTCCACATCTCACCAGCTGGATTTGTGGGCAAATCCCCCTGCAAACCCCTTTCCTCAACTTCCATTTTCTCTTCCTCTGGCTGTGTTTTAATCCATGCATCACAGCTTCACGCCGCTCCGTCTCAAGATGTTTTCTGCATATTTATCTCCAAGTGGGGCCGGGTCAGGTATTCATCTCTTCTCCATCTCTCCATCTCTCTGATGATCGCAGGGGAATCCAAAAGGCCTGCTATCCCAGGTTTTTTTTATTTTTATCCCCGGTGCGTTCACGACGCGGCCCACTAGCTGAGCCTCCCTCTCACATCTAGATTAGGGGGAGAGAAGGGTTTGTTCCCGTGCCAGGTGTTGTCAAGCCCCACGGATCTTCTCATCTGGTGAGGAACCATGAAATACGCCTCTATAAGCCTTAGTGGCCCGTTGCTCATTGAGACAGACTGCCGCTACTGCAGAGCGATGTGTAACACCACCTCCCCGCCTCAATGAATGGACTTTGTTACTTTGTTTCGTCCTCCACATCGCCTTGAGTGCTCTTCCCTTCTTCTTCTTCTTCTCTCTCTCTCGCTTTCTTTGTCGACACCAGTCCCTTTCCTTTCTTCGCGGCTAGTCTTGGCTGGGGCTTCGAGCTTCAGCTGTCTTCAGTAGCAGCTTGACAAACTCGGAGCCAAGCGCTTTCCTCCTTCCCTCCACACACCAGCGGGAGGACATAAATAGACGTTTTCATGCTCATTTACAATTAAAAAAGCAGGGATTGCAGGTTCTTCCAAATGATGTCTTTATCATATGTATAACAGAACACCCACCACCTATTTGTAAGGATGTATCCAACGGCTTTGTCCTTGTATTACTTAGCTGAAGGCATTACGCTGAAATGTAAATCATTGTCATGTTTAAGACTTTCAGTATATGCCAATGGTTTTAGGTGTTATGGGAAGCAACATATGAATGTTGGATTAGTACTGAATCACTGTAGTGGAGGTAGTGGTCAGTTGAAAGGGACTACATTTGTGGACTGTAATGGAATGATAGAAACACTCCTGTTGTCTCATTAAAATGTGAAAGGTCACCAACTGACAAAACTTCCATATTTGGGCATCAAACTGTAATCACAGTTGGGCAAAGTGAAATGTTCTCATCAGACCATTTCAACAGCATCATCCAGATTAGGAAGAAGAAGAAGTGAACTGTCCATTTGTGACTTGGCTACCATGCATGGTTTAGCGGGACTCTCAGAATGTGCGCTTTGTCCTTCTGATCTCTGATTGGTTCATTACTCAGACCCACACTGGGCAGGTGCAGTCAGTCACCTCTCTATTGCATCATTTCCTCCCTATTGAAAGTTCCAGGGCCAATTCCTTTCTGAGCTGAGGACAATCAGTGTTATAAGTTATGGGGATGTCGACACTTCCTGGATGTAAATGTCCTGTTTTCCCCCCCTAATTTCATTTGCATATATAGTATATGCAGCGTTTGGGTTTTATGCTAATGCTAAATAAGCAGTTTCTCTGGGCTAATGATTCTAGCTGGCGATTAGAGGATCATTTACGGGACATAGAGGTGTCCTTAGGATTCTTTAGAACTCTTCGTTCCTACAGAACAACCGTCCAGGAACTGGCTCGCTAATATTCATGTTTATTTGTCCAGATGCAAGTTGACAGTATGGCGAGACGTGGAATGGGAGAGACTCATGTTACAGAACAGCGAGAAGAAATGCAACAGAGCCCTGGAGTCATAGGGTTTTAGAAACACTTGTTTTCACCCAATACTTTAAGTATTTTTCACTCTCACTCAGAGGACTTGACACTACCCTCCAGAATATCATATGAAACAATTCAATGTTAGCAGACAAAGGGAGAGAGAGAGAGAGAGAGACAGTCTAAATACTTTAGAATCCATAGTTCCATAGATATAGCTAGAGGGAGTACTTCAATATTAGCCCGTATTCGATTTTTTATTGAACTGGTAACAGTGCTGGGCGATATGAATGTGATAGTGCTAATTCCTCTATAGCCATGTAATGTCTCCCAGACAGACTTTTTATGCAACAGTACCCTCTGTTGGCTAGCAGCTGCCACATGCAAATTACAGGCCTCTATCTGCTCAGAGCAGTCTTAGCAAATTTGGGCCTCCTTCCTCCGCTCCCCTCTACCATCGTTCCTGTTACCGCACACCTTCTCGCTGGATTAAAGGGAAGAAGGGACAAGAAGAATGGTCTTGTTTCTTGTCTTCAGTGAAATTCTACAGTTTCTCTTGTTCGACAAACTGGTCTGACTGTCTGAGTCCATTTGAAAGTCAACGTTAAGTATGATTGATCACTTTCATTTCTCTGTGTTTTGACGGTCTGTTCTGTGTCACAGCTACATGTCTTTACCTAAGCTCCCAGACAGTGACTACACTGTAGCCAAATTAAGAGATAGCAGGTTGATTTTAAACATTACCTGCCCTGAAATAATATTCACTTTGGGTGTCCTCCTTACTGCGTGTGTATGTTAAATGTTTCATTAAACTTTTTTTTTTTTTTATTTTTTTTTTTACACCGTTCCTATAATAGACGTTGCGAATTAAAAGTAACCTTTAAAGTGTTAAGGAGCGCTCCCAAGACGTTCTCCACATGAGTCTAAGAGAGTTTCAAGTGTTTGAGGGGGAGCGAACGAGCAGAGAACAAGCCCTTAAGCACAATTAAGAATATCAAAGTTGAAATGATTCCTTTTAAAGGGAAAATGCTAATGATAGGTTTATTTAGAACAAGTTAACACATTCCCTGACTCTGCTCAGCTCTACTGAATCCCAAGCTCTCATTAAGAGCTCTCCAATTGACTCTCCTCTAGTCTTTATCAAAAAGGGTTGGGGTGTTTACTTTAGGATAAAATAACGGTATTAAAATGAACTAATCTGGATCGGATGGGGCTGGTTGTTAGTTAATATATGTGTTGGTCATTATCACTGATTAATTATATAATGAGGGTAAAAACAACCTAAAAAAAAACGATGCATTTAGAGCTCACAGAGCCAGAAGTGTCTTTACAGCGTAATTAGATATCCATTCAATTACCAGCTTTATTTATGAGACTGCCTTGTGATGTCATAACGCGGTCATGTGCTCATTTTTTATTTCCCCTCTTTTTGTTGTTGTTGTGTGGAATGGAACAGAAAGTCCGTTTTTATTGTTGTAACCTATTGTACCCATACAGACGGATCTCATTTGATGTAGGCTGTTTGATTGAATTGTTTACACATTTTGACAGCGCTCCTTCTCTGTCCCACTCTTTATCACCAGCACACACATGCACACAGTGAGAGTAAATAAATGTGCCCTTTAATTCCCCTTTCAGCTCGAGAAGGGAAATAAGTTCAGGACGGCATTCCGTTCCTTTAGAAGGTGCACTATTTTTGACCATCGGCCTCTTGATTGCGTATGTGTTTTACCGCCCCATACTGTAGTTAATGCTTGGTGGAAGCACCTTTGGCAGCCATTACATCTGCAAACATTTTGAACACAATTCTACCGACTTTGCACAGCTCTTAGGGCCACATACACTTAGCATAGAAAACATTAAGAACATCTACCCAACATTGAGTTGCGCAAAGCTTTCACCTGGATTCATCTGGTCAGTCTCATGGAAAGAGCAGTGTTCATAGTTTTCTACACTTGGCGTAAATAAACATTTTATTTGTTGGTCAAAATTGCTCAAGCTCAGCAAATAGACGTACAGCAATATTCAAACCACGTCACTGATTTTCAAGCGGATTCAATTCGGGACTGAGACTGCACCGGTCAGGAACACTAAACGCCTATTGGAAAGCCATGCAGGTATATCTTTGGCATAAACATTTGTGTCATTGTCCCGCTGAAAAATAAAACCATCCTAGGGTTAGGTATTCAGAAGATGAGGCAGGGTTCCCTCTACCTTTATAGAGTCTGCTGGTGACATGCATACCCGTACCACGACGCTGACATTTGTATTTGTTTATTTAACCTTTATTTAACGATATCGATACCATGACAATACAGAGGGTGAATGACATTGCATCCACTCCACATTACTGGCCTGTATGACAAAGTTAAAAAGAGAGAGATGGCCCATCTCTCCAGTAAAGGAATGTGCCCTTTCATTCCCTTTTCAACTAGAAAAGGAAAATAAAAGTTAAAGACTGAGTCTTAAATGGCACCCTATTCCCTATATGGTGCACTACATTTGATCATAGGCCTCTGGGTCTGTGGTCAAAGTAGTGCACTACATAGGGACTATGGTGTTATTTGGGACATAGACCATGCTGTGATAATAAAGATGTATGATCTAAAGCTGTCTGGATATTCCACGATGCTCCATGCTTCCAGCTTTGTGTCAGTATCCAGACTATCCACGCCCAGACCAGGAGGCCGGGGCCAGGCGCTCTCCGACCCCGCTAAATGAGAAATAAACATTGTTGGGGACGTCAAGGGGCCAGGAGATCTCTTTAGGAAGCCCCTCTCCTTCGGGGGAACCCCAGCGGGACGTGGTCGGCCTGGCCAGTGGAAACAGCGGGACTAAATGTGATTGTTGGAGAAGAAAAATGGCAAAAGAGTGTGACTAAATCAGTTAGTTTGGCAGTTGGATGGTCGGTAGGGCAGGCATACTTCCACTGCTCCCAGGAGAGAGAGAGGGGGGAGAGAGGGAGAGAAGGAGAGAAAGAGTTTGGCAGTCGGATGGTCGGTAGGGCAGGCATACTTCCACTGCTCCCAGGAGAGAGAGAGGGGGGAGAGAGGGAGAGAAGGAGAGAAAGAGTTTGGCAGTCGGATGGTCGGTAGGGCAGGCATACTTCCACTGCTCCCAGGAGAGAGAGAGAGGGGGGAGAGAGGGAGAGAAGGAGAGAAAGAGTTTGGCAGTCGGATGGTCGGTAGGGCAGGCATACTTCCACTGCTCCCAGGAGAGAGAGAGGGGGAGAGAGGGAGAGAAGGAGAGAAAGAGTTTGGCAGTCGGATGGTCGGTAGGGCAGGCATACTTCCACTGCTCCCAGGAGAGAGAGAGGGGGGAGAGAGGGAGAGAAGGAGAGAAAGAGTTTGGCAGTTGGATGGTTGGTAGGGCAGGCATACTTCCACTGCTCCCAGGAGAGAGAGAGGGGGGAGAGAGGGAGAGAAGGAGAGAAAGAGTTTGGCAGTCGGATGGTCGGTAGGGCAGGCATACTTCCACTGCTCCCAGGAGAGAGAGAGGGGGGAGAGAGGGAGAGAAGGAGAGAAAGAGTTTGGCAGTTGGATGGTTGGTAGGGCAGGCATACTTCCACTGCTCCCAGGAGAGAGAGAGGGGGGAGAGAGGGAGAGAAGGAGAGAAAGAGTTTGGCAGTCGGATGGTCGGTAGGGCAGGCATACTTCCACTGCTCCCAGGAGAGAGAGGGGGGGGAGAGAGGGAGAGAAGGAGAGAAAGAGTTTGGCAGTCGGATGGTCGGTAGGGCAGGCATACTTCCACTGCTCCGAGGAGAGAGAGAGAGGGGGGAGAGAAGGAGAGAAAGAGTTTGGCAGTTGGATGGTTGGTAGGGCAGGCATACTTCCACTGCTCCCAGGAGAGAGAGAGGGGGGAGAGAGGGAGAGAAGGAGAGAAAGAGTTTGGCAGTCGGATGGTCGGTAGGGCAGGCATACTTCCACTGCTCCCAGGAGAGAGAGAGGGGGGAGAGAGGGAGAGAAGGAGAGAAAGAGTTTGGCAGTCGGATGGTCGGTAGGGCAGGCATACTTCCACTGCTCCGAGGAGAGAGAGAGAGGGGGGAGAGAAGGAGAGAAAGAGTTTGGCAGTTGGATGGTTGGTAGGGCAGGCATACTTCCACTGCTCCCAGGAGAGAGAGAGGGGGGAGAGAGGGAGAGAAGGAGAGAAAGAGTTTGGCAGTCGGATGGTCGGTAGGGCAGGCATACTTCCACTGCTCCCAGGAGAGAGAGAGAGAAAGGGAGCGAAAACGGATTTGTGCTCAGTCCTCAAAATAACAAAAATACACAAAACCCTGGCATCAGATGGAGAAGCTGCCAAAGGCCCCACATTCCCAACAATGATCTTCTTCCTCCTCCTCCTCCTCCTCAGCCCCCCTATTCAGCCTCTATTCCTGCCTTGTTATTGCAGCTTTTCCCTTCTCCATCTTGGCGCGCCTATTACATGTGCTCCTGTTGTGGATCGGCGATAAAGTGCCTGTGAACCTTGTCGTTGTCCCCATGTGACAAACTTAACAGAAAAGTTCAAATCACCTCTAAATTCCCCCAGAAAGTCACTCTTCTCATTTAAATAGGCCTGAAACGTTTGTAATATGTTACCATATTTGGCAAATAGCTGAATGTGTTTAAATAATACAGGCCTATGAGCCAGGACTGCATGCATCATGTCTGTGTATGTGCATGTAGGATGTACAGTGCATTCGGAAAGTATTCAGACCCCTTCACTTTTTCCATATTTTGTTACGTTACAGCCTTATTATATAAAATGGATTAAATAAATATAAAATGCCCTCATCAATTTTGGCACATTTCTAAAAAAGAAAGAAAGAATAAATACCGTATTTACATAAGTATTCAGACCCTTTGCTTATGGGACTCAGGTGTGTCCAGTTTCCATTGATCATCCTTGAGATATTTCTAAAACTCGATTGGAGTCCACCTGTGGTGAATTCAATTGACTGGACATGTCAGAGCAAAAGCCATGCAATGAAGTAAATGGAGTTGACTTTACAGCTCAGATACAGGCTTGTGTCGGAGGCACAGATCTGGGGAAGGGCACCAAAACATTTCCGCATCCCTTGAAGATCCTCAAGAACACAGTGGCCTCCATCATTCTTAAATGGAAGAAGTTTGGAACCACCAAGACTCTTCCTAGAGCTGGCCTCTCAGCCAAACTGAGCAATCGGGGGGGGAAGGGCCTTGGTCAGGGAGGTGACCAAGAACCCGATGGTCATTCTGAAAGATCTCCAGAGTTCCTCTGTGGAGATGGGAGAACCTTCCAGAAGGACAACCAAATCTGCAGCACTCCACCAATCAGGCCTTTATGGTAGAGTGGCAGATGTAAGCCACGCCTCAATAAAAGGCATATGACAGCCCACTTGGAGTTTGCCAAAAGGCACCTAAAGGACTCTCAGACCATGAAAAACAAGATTCTCTGGTCTGATGAAACCAAGATTGAACTCTTTGGCCGGAATACCAAGCTTCACGTCTGGAGGAAACCTGTCACCATCCTTACTGTGAAGCATGGTGGTGGCAGCATCATGCTGTGGGGATGTTTTTCAGCTGCAGGGACTGGGAGACTAGTCAGGATCGAGGGAAAGATTAATGAAGCAAAGTACAGAGAGATCCTTGATGAAAACCTGATCCAGAGCGTTCAGGACCTCAGACTGGGGCCAAGGTTCAACTTCCAACAGGACAATGACCCTAAGCACACAGCCAAGACAATGCAGGAGTGGCTTTTGGACAAGTTCCGGGCTCCGCGACCATCCGCTCAAAGATAAATATGCACACGACTGAATATAATTGGGCACCCCTGAGTCTAGATGATCCTATCCACCAATCAGGGTTGTTTATGTAAATATATTTACATTTGTATCAACACGCCCACGCGAAGAGATTGAGCAATTTCAATGGTAAAAGGAGGCTCAGGAAAATAAATTGTAAAAAATGTGGAATCATTTTGAGGAAATAAAAAAAAAAGTGATTTATTAGACATACAGTGATGATGAATTAAAAGGACTGCATGGGGGCTTTAAGAAATGTTGAATTGAGAAAACTAACAGGGCTCTCTTGTTGTTACTCTTGTGGCTCCCTCATCCCTCTAGCATCATGACCCAACCTATACTGTAGCTTTTTGGGGTTTTGTTGTGAACAAAGGCAGTGTTTCTGTGTATCTACGTAAGTCTCTAACATTCACACAAATTAACTCGATGTTGGATTAACGTGTGCTATGTATGTGTAGGCGTGTCCTTCCGTTTACTTCTTCAATTTGTCACTCAGTGGTTTGTCGTCGTGCCGTTTGGAGTTTAGAGCCTGGAGTTACAAAGTCAATGTTGCGTCCGTATTCATATTGAAATGAGAACAAGGAGATGGACTTCTTGTTTTCACTCTTAGGTCAGGACAGTGGAGGAGAATTCCCAACAGACACTTGACGGTGTTTTTGCCTCTTGAGCCGACCTTAAGCTTATAAGATGACCAAAACAAAATTGTTACCATATTATTTCAACAAATATTGAAATGAGTAGCAGAGCAAGGACCTCGTTGTCACTCCCCTGATGAATATCCAACTGGGCTGGGACTCGGGTTGTCTGTGTGGCCACATGTGTGCGTATGCGAGTGTGTGTGCGTGTAGGGAGAGACAGCGCTACAGTGATGGATAGGGCTGGCTGCATCTGTGGCTGGCCTAACAAGACTCACCTATAGTTCAACCTGATAAACAGCAGCGAACAGTCCCCTCAGAGGTAAATATGGCCTTCATTTACATGGAGCAGCTCGGTGTGTGTGTGTGTGTGTGTGTGTGTCATCAGACAGTTTATACTATTGAGGGGAGTCATCATGATGCAATTACAAGCAATCCATTTAAATCCATTCATAGTGACACACACACACACACACACACACACACACACACACACACACACACACTCTGTCAGGAGGGATTTGTAGCTACACTTAAAAATCAAGGTGTAATTTCAGAGCGAAACCACTGAATGTTGTTGAAAGAATCACTTTCTCAAACAGGAAGATTTGATTGGCTGTGTATCGGACGCTGATCCAGGGGCTCGATCCCCACTTACGCCCTAACTTGATTTCTCTCTGTACTTCCCTCTAAAATAGCTCCACTATCTTCCCAATGAAGCATACAAATATGAAACGGGCACAGAATTGAGGGACTAAAGGTGTGATTGGTTCAGTGTGTCACTGGAGGGCCGTGACTGTGTCACACCCAACTGGACCTGGCCTACCTGCTTACTACCTGGGGGTCAGTGTTAGTGAGGGACAGTTTACACACACATAATAACACACACACACACACACAGATCTGATGGTGAATAATGGCGTTGCCATAGGAGACAGCAGTTCCAGCCCTCTCCAAACCCCATCCAGCACCATCAGCACTTTGAAAGATTGCCTTCATACTTTTCCTTATCGCATCCCCCTCTCCCTCCCTCCATCCCCCTCTCCCTCCCTCCATCCCCCTCTCCTTCCCTCCATCCCCCTCTCCCTCCCTCCATCCCCCTCTCCCTCCCTCCATACCCCTCTCCCTCCCTCCATACCCCTCTCCCTCCCTCCATACCCCTCTCCCTCCCTCCATACCCCTCTCCCTCCCTCCGTCTCTTCCAGGTTACCCTCCACCCCCTCAGCCCGGCCCACGTCCCCATCCAGTCCCTATCTGCTCGTTTCACATTTCCCCCTTCTCCACTCTCTACCCCGTCTCTCGCTCGCCCCACGATTCATCACCGGCCTATTGGCTGGCGGCATGGACAGCAGCGGCGCTACAGCGGAGGGGAGAACAGCAAACGGCCGCCATGTCATTGAGCTTTCTCTACCATGTCAATGTCACTCCTACACAGCTACAGCCCACAGCACACAGTCTGGATGCACCAAGCAAGACAACCTACCTAGACACACACACACACACACACAGCCAACCAGCCTTGAGCGACCAGACTCCGCCTCTCTCTGGGCGGTGTGTGTGTGTGATATCCAGGAGGAGATTAGATCAGTTATCCTGTGCTCAACCCAGGTTTTCCCAAACTCATTCCTGGGGCCCCCCTTGGGTGCATGTTTTGGTTTTTGCCCAAGAACTCAATAATCAAAGCTAGTAGAGCAGCTGCATCAGTCATAGGTAGATACGAGTCTACAGTCTTCTTCCTCTGTGATGCTATATGAATACAGTGAAACTATACATCTCTCTACTTCTCCCTCTGTGATGCTATATGAATACAGTGAAACTATACACCTCTCTCTACTTCTCCCTCTGTGATGCTATATGAATACAGTGAAACTATACATCTCTCTACTTCTCCCTCTGTGATGCTATATGAATACAGTGAAACTATACACCTCTCTCTACTTCTCCCTCTGTGATGCTATATGAATACAGTGAAACTATACATCTCTCTCTACTTCTCCCTCTGTGATGCTATATGATTACAGTGAAACTATACATCTCTCTCTCTCTACTTCTCCCTCTGTGATGCTATATGAATACAGTGAAACTATACACCTCTCTACTTCTCCCTCTGTGATGCTATATGAATACAGTGAAACTATACACCTCTCTACTTCTCCCTCTGTGATGCTATATGATTACAGTGAAACTATACACCTCTCTCTACTTCTCCCTCTGTGATGCTATATGAATACAGTGAAACTATACATCTCTCTCTACTTCTCCCTCTGTGATGCTATATGATTACAGTGAAACTATACACCTCTCTCTACTTCTCCCTCTGTGATGCTATATGAATACAGTGAAACTATACATCTCTCTCTACTTCTCCCTCTGTGATGCTATATGATTACAGTGAAACTATACACCTCTCTCTACTTCTCCCTCTGTGATGCTATATGAATACAGTGAAACTATACATCTCTCTCTACTTCTCCCTCTGTGATGCTATATGATTACAGTGAAACTATACACCTCTCTCTACTTCTCCCTCTGTGATGCTATATGAATACAGTGAAACTATACATCTCTCTCTACTTCTCCCTCTGTGATGCTATATGAATACAGTGAAACTATACATCTCTCTCTCTCCCTCTCTGTGAATACAGTGAAACTATACATCTCTCTCTACTTCTCCCTCTGTGATGCTATATGATTACAGTGAAACTATACATCTCTCTCTCCCTCTCTGTGAATACAGTGAAACTATACATCTCTCTCTCTACTTCTCACTCTGTGAATACAGTGAAACTATACATCTCTCTCTCTACTTCTCCCTCTGTGATGCTATATGAATACAGTGAAACTATACATCTCTCTCTACTTCTCCCTCTGTGATGCTATATGATTACAGTGAAACTATACATCTCTCTCTCCCTCTCTGTGAATACAGTGAAACTATACATCTCTCTCTCTACTTCTCACTCTGTGAATACAGTGAAACTATATATCTCTCTCTCTACTTCTCCCTCTGTGATGCTATATGAATACAGTGAAACTATACATCTCTCTCTACTTCTCCCTCTGATGCTATATGAATACAGTGAAACTATACACCTCTCTCTACTTCTCCCTCTGTGATGCTATATGATTACAGTGAAACTATACATCTCTCTCTCCCTCTGTGAATACAGTGAAACTATACATCTCTCTCTCTCTCTACTTCTCCCTCTGATGCTATATGATTACAGTGAAACTATACATCTCTCTCTCTACTTCTCCCTCTGTGATGCTATATGAATACAGTGAAACTATACACCTCTCTCTACTTCTCCCTCTGTGATGCTATATGAATACAGTGAAACTATACATCTCTCTCTCCCTCTCTATGAATACAGTGAAACTATACATCTCTCTCTCTCTACTTCTCCCTCTGTGAATACAGTGAAACTATACATTCTCTCTACTTCTCCCTCTGTGAATACAGTGAAACTATACATCTCTCTCTCTACTTCTCCCTCTGTGAATACAGTGAAACTATACATCTCTCTCTCTACTTCTCCCTCTGTGAATACAGTGAAACTATACATCTCTGTCTCTACTTCTCCCTCTGTGAATACAGTGAAACTATACATCTCTCTCTCTACTTCTCCCTCTGTGAATACAGTGAAACTATACATCTCTCTCTACTTCTCCCTCTGTGAATACAGTGAAACTATACATCTCTCTCTCCACTTCTCCCTCTGTGAATACAGTGAAACTATACATCTCTCTCTCTACTTCTCCCTCTGTGAATACAGTGAAACTATACATCTCTCTCTCTACTTCTCCCTCTGTGATGCTATATGAATACAGTGAAACTATACACCTCTCTCTACTTCTCCCTCTGTGATGCTATATGATTACAGTGAAACTATACATCTCTCTCTCTACTTCTCCCTCTGTGATGCTATATGAATACAGTGAAACTATACATCTCTCTCCCTCTCTGTGAATACAGTGAAACTATACATCTCTCTCTCTACTTCTCCCTCTGTGGTGCTATATGAATACAGTGAAACTATACACCTCTCTCTACTTCTCCCTCTGTGATGCTATATGAATACAGTGAAACTATACATCTCTCTCTACTTCTCCCTCTGTGATGCTATATGAATACAGTGAAACTATACACCTCTCTCTACTTCTCCCTCTGTGATGCTATATGATTACAGTGAAACTATACATCTCTCTCCCTCTCTGTGAATACAGTGAAACTATACATCTCTCTCTCCCTCTCTGTGAATACAGTGAAACTATACATCTCTCTCTCTACTTCTCACTCTGTGAATACAGTGAAACTATATATCTCTCTCTCTACTTCTCCCTCTGTGATGCTATATGAATACAGTGAAACTATACATCTCTCTCTACTTCTCCCTCTGATGCTATATGAATACAGTGAAACTATACACCTCTCTCTACTTCTCCCTCTGTGATGCTATATGATTACAGTGAAACTATACATCTCTCTCTCCCTCTGTGAATACAGTGAAACTATACATCTCTCTCTCTCTACTTCTCCCTCTGATGCTATATGATTACAGTGAAACTATACATCTCTCTCTCTACTTCTCCCTCTGTGATGCTATATGAATACAGTGAAACTATACACCTCTCTCTACTTCTCCCTCTGTGATGCTATATGAATACAGTGAAACTATACATCTCTCTCTCCCTCTCTATGAATACAGTGAAACTATACATCTCTCTCTCTCTACTTCTCCCTCTGTGAATACAGTGAAACTATACATTCTCTCTACTTCTCCCTCTGTGAATACAGTGAAACTATACATCTCTCTCTCTACTTCTCCCTCTGTGAATACAGTGAAACTATACATCTCTCTCTCTACTTCTCCCTCTGTGAATACAGTGAAACTATACATCTCTGTCTCTACTTCTCCCTCTGTGAATACAGTGAAACTATACATCTCTCTCTCTACTTCTCCCTCTGTGAATACAGTGAAACTATACATCTCTCTCTACTTCTCCCTCTGTGAATACAGTGAAACTATACATCTCTCTCTCCACTTCTCCCTCTGTGAATACAGTGAAACTATACATCTCTCTCTCTACTTCTCCCTCTGTGAATACAGTGAAACTATACATCTCTCTCTCTACTTCTCCCTCTGTGATGCTATATGAATACAGTGAAACTATACACCTCTCTCTACTTCTCCCTCTGTGATGCTATATGATTACAGTGAAACTATACATCTCTCTCTCTACTTCTCCCTCTGTGATGCTATATGAATACAGTGAAACTATACATCTCTCTCTCCCTCTCTGTGAATACAGTGAAACTATACATCTCTCTCTCTACTTCTCCCTCTGTGGTGCTATATGAATACAGTGAAACTATACACCTCTCTCTACTTCTCCCTCTGTGATGCTATATGAATACAGTGAAACTATACATCTCTCTCTACTTCTCCCTCTGTGATGCTATATGAATACAGTGAAACTATACACCTCTCTCTACTTCTCCCTCTGTGATGCTATATGATTACAGTGAAACTATACATCTCTCTCCCTCTCTGTGAATACAGTGAAACTATACATCTCTCTCTACTTCTCACTCTGTGAATACAGTGAAACTATACATCTCTCTCTCTACTTCTCCCTCTGTGATGCTATATGATTACAGTGAAACTATACATCTCTCTCTACTTCTCCCTCTGTGATGCTATATGAATACAGTGCAACTATACACCTCTCTCTACTTCTCCCTCTGTGATGCTATATGAATACAGTGAAACTATACATCTCTCTCTCTCTCCCTCTCTGTGAATACAGTGAAACTATACATCTCTCTCTCTCTCTCTACTTCTCCCTCTGTGATGCTATATGATTACAGTGGAACTATACATCTCTCTCTCTACTTCTCCCTCTGTGATGCTATATGAATACAGTGAAACTATACATCTCTCTCTACTTCTCCCTCTGTGATGCTATATGAATACAGTGAAACTATACATCTCTCTCTCCCTCTCTGTGAATACAGTGAAACTATACATCTCTCTCTCTCTCTCTACTTCTCCCTCTGTGATGCTATATGAATACAGTGAAACTATACATCTCTCTCTACTTCTCCCTCTGTGAATACAGTGACACTATACATCTCTCTCTCTACTTCTCCCTCTGTGAATACAGTGACACTATACATCTCTCTCTCTACTTCTCCCTCTGTGAATACAGTGACACTATACATCTCTCTCTCTACTTCTCCCTCTGTGAATACAGTGAAACTATACATCTCTCTCTCTACTTCTCCCTCTGTGAATACAGTGAAACTATACATCTCTCTCTCCACTTCTCCCTCTGTGAATACAGTGAAACTATACATCTCTCTCTCTACTTCTCCCTCTGTGAATACAGTGAAACTATACATCTCTCTCTCTACTTCTCCCTCTGTGAATACAGTGAAACTATACATCTCTCTCTACTTCTCCCTCTGTGATGCTATATGAATACAGTGAAACTATACACCTCTCTCTACTTCTCCCTCTGTGATGCTATATGATTACAGTGAAACTATACATCTCTCTCTCTACTTCTCCCTCTGTGATGCTATATGAATACAGTGAAACTATACATCTCTCTCTCCCTCTCTGTGAATACAGTGAAACTATACATCTCTCTCTCTACTTCTCCCTCTGTGATGCTATATGAATACAGTGAAACTATACACCTCTCTACTTCTCCCTCTGTGATGCTATATGAATACAGTGAAACTATACATCTCTCTCTACTTCTCCCTCTGTGATGCTATATGAATACAGTGAAACTATACACCTCTCTCTACTTCTCCCTCTGTGATGCTATATGAATACAGTGAAACTATACATCTCTCTCTACTTCTCCCTCTGTGATGCTATATGAATACAGTGAAACTATACATCTCTCTCTGTGATGCTATATGAATACAGTGAAACTATACATCTCTCTCTCCCTCTCTATGAATACAGTGAAACTATACATCTCTCTCTCCCTCTCTGTGAATACAGTGAAACTATACATCTCTCTCTCTCTACTTCTCCCTCTGTGAATACAGTGAAACTATACATCTCTCTCTCTACTTCTCCCTCTGTGAATACAGTGAAACTATACATCTCTCTCTCTACTTCTCCCTCTGTGAATACAGTGAAACTATACATCTCTCTCTCTACTTCTCCCTCTGTGATGCTATATGAATACAGTGAAACTATACATCTCTCTCTCTACTTCTCCCTCTGTGAATACAGTGAAATTATAACTCTCTCCCTCCAAGCGCTGTGGCGGTCAAGACATTCTGTTAGCCAGTGATTGTCAAGCAAATAACTGCCGGTCTCATGGTAGTTGACCGTCAATGAACAAGAACACATTTAGCATCTCCTTCCATGCATTGCCTACGAGCCGCTGATCAATGTGAAAAAGTCTAATTTAATACACCGTCACAATAAAACCATTCTTTATTTTAGACGGGTCTAAAGAAACTTGATATGAAGAAAACGTAGTGGATTTCAGGAGAACAGAATAGCATACAGTGTATGTCCTTATGGAAGGCCCTGATCTGGCTATGTCATATGGCTGTAGGCTCCACTAGTTCATCTAGCAAACAAGATTTGTTTAGAATTCTGTGGCATAATTTTTTATTATTTGATAGTATTAAGAATACAATTGAACATTGCTGGATAAAATTAGAAAGGATATTTTATCCTTTTAAACATGATAAACTTGGATTAGCTAACACAACCTGCCATTGGAACACAGGAGTGATTGGTTGCTGATAATGGGCTTCTGCACACCTATGCAGATATTCCATTAAATATCAGCCGTTTCCAACTACAATAGTCATTTACAACAATAACAAGGTCTACACTGTATTTCTGATCAATTTGATGTTATAATGGACAAAAACAAAATGCTTTTCTTTCAAAAACGAGGACATTTCTAAGAGACCACAAACTTTTCAACGGTGGTATACATCAATTCTTAATAGCCAATGCCCATCAAGTGATAGGGTTCTTCTCACAGGCATTTCAGCTAAGTAGGCTACAAGTGAAGACAGACACATTGGGGACGCAAAACTTGCCACTGATGGAATACCGAGGTGTATATTGTTAGAAGACGTATCCATATTCAGCATACGTTGTGTCAGCTAACAAGATGTATTCAAATGATAAGAGCAGCAATGAGCACACAGCAGTAGGCTATAAGTGCAAATGTTCCAAAAATGCAATCAATTAGCGGGAAAACACTGTTCTCAACAGTGATCGCAAATACAATTATGCATGTATGCTTTATTACATCATTTACATTTTTAAAAAATGGGCCTATCTTCCCCAAACTTGAAACTCTGCGCCCTCTTTGTATCCCAATTAGGCTCTACACCGGTTGTAAAGCGGATTAATATGCTTCATTTTAAGAAGTTATTTGGTCACTTTAGTTGTGACACAAAACTTATCAAAACATATAGGCCTATCGGCTAGGCTACAGGAGGTGTGCCCTGTTTCTTGTGTTACTGTACACACTGGGAATCATTCACAAGTGATAATACACCATTCACAAATATATATATATATATATATATTCACAAATGATAAGCTAATATTGTCACCCATCAGACTATTCTTAATTTAAATGTTGTCTTTACATATGCTAAATAATATATGTGTGTAATTCGTTTTGATTTAGAATAGACCGTTATCATGTGCCTGTCTCGTACCAGGTGCATGGGAAGAAAAAGAACACATGTCATCGATGCACCTAAATAGTGAATGAAGAAGGCTTTTCCCATGGTTTATTTTCATGCCAGCCAGGTAGGCTATACTCCTGTTGTAAAGCGAAGCAATGTGCTTAATATTAGAAACATTGATAAATAAATACAGTATAGAAAGATGATGGTATCCTCCTCTTTTTAATAGAGGCCATCACCTTTTTCTCACGCAATTGCATAGCCTACAGAGATTTTGCGCAACATTACCTCATGGGCTCTCATGAAGTGCTTGATTTGATTTTCGAAAACATTTGTAGTCAGAGTGATTAGAGGGACAATAGAGTGCCGAGTACGAGTCAGATAGCAAGTTTGGTAGCCTACTAATGACCATCAGCAGCATCAGAGCTTGGAGAAGCCTAATTACTGTGAATAAACGGTCACGTGGAATTTGACTGCAATTATGACTCGTGACCGCCAGTATGGCGCTAATGCGTTCACTGTAACAGCCACACTCTTTCCCTCCCTCTCCGGGAAACTTTTTTGGCATGGGAAACATTGCCAAAGCAAATGAAAAAACAACAAACACTCTTGCCGTCTCTGCTATGCCTCAGTGACTGTAACACCACTAATTAAAGCTCTTTGACTCCACCGCTGCCCTCTCCTGGTCAAATAAACCCTTCTGGTGAGTTCACAGTCCTCTCTCCTTCAAGAGAATACAATAGGAACAAATATATGAACATAACAAATGTGTGAATATACCAAATGAATAGACACAGACATGGGTTCATAGGCAGGCGCACACACACACACACACACACACACACACACACACACACACACACACACACACACACACACACACACACACACACACACACACACACACACCAAGTTTATGAGAGTCCTCCTCCAGCTCTGTTAGTTTACTGTTGGTCCCATGCCTCTCCTACTGAGCAGCAGAGGTAACACTGTACTGTATGTTCCCATAGAAAAGGTTATGATTCAGCCCATATGAAAGCACAGTTAAATATGAATGACATAGTGAATAATAGATGGGTTGTGTATGTGTGTACAGTTCAGCAGCCTGCCTGGTAAAGTAGTCCTTAATCAAGCAATAATGAGTGCTAGGCTATATGTCAACAGGGCCTTGTAATGCTGCCATATCAGCAAGTAGATAATGGGAGAGAATTAGGATCACTTAGATCCAATTCAAATATTCAATGAAGACACTGTAGCGAGAGTGGTTTGGCTTCGATTGTCATAACCTCAATCAGGGTGTGAACTTGCGGTCCTCTCCAGTCCCTCCCTGGGCGATCACCTCTAGTCTGTCCGTCCAGCCAAGCGTACTCCTCTGGCTGCAGAGCGTCGGCCCTCTCCACTCCTCGTCCTCTCCCTGTCCCTGCTCGTCACTCTGCTAGAAGTAAAGAGACGACAAAATCACCTCATATCAGGTCTGATCCCCTCACATCTCCACTCCTCACTCCACACACACACACACTGCTGGGCCTGGACGGTGTGCTGGGACGTTACGGGGCCAGGCCCACGGTAAAAGGCCAGCTCTGTCCTGGTGTCCCTTCTCATCTCCATCAGTCCCCAACCCTGGTCCCTGACCTAGAAACCACAGACCTGGCTGCCACCACCGTACAGCACCGTGTATGTGTGTTTGTTTGTGTGTGTGTGTGTGTTAGTGCGCATGTGTGTTCGTGTGCACATGCTCTCCTCTCTTCCCTCCTGCCCAAACCCCCCGACTTTCTGTCACCGCTGCCCCTCTGACCTGTTCGGGGGCGAATCGAAACGCTATACGAGTTACCGTGGTGACAGGCGATGGTCATGGCTGCTCAGGTGGACGGAGAGTAGCGGGGGGGAAGGGGATGTGTATGTGTGTTGGGGGCCGAGGAGGAGACGAGATGGCTTGTGGCACGGTGGCTCTCCTGCCTGCCCAGCAGCCTGACTGTCAGGCCCAATGTCTGCACCAGAGGAGAGGGATGGAGGGATGGAGGAATGGAGGAAATGGAGAGAGAGGGGGAAGCAGTAGAGGATAGGTAACACGGGAGGGATGGAGGTCAAAGAAGGGATGAAGAGCGAAGGTGATGGAAGGTTGGGAAGATTGGAGGAAGGTGGAAAGGATAGAACGATGGAGGGGGGGTGAGTAACAGAGGATACCAGGTCTACCAACCTGACATCAACCCCTCTGGGCAAATTCCGACCACAAGCCTATGATCACTCCTCTGTCCCCTCTCTCTCGTTCTCTTTTAATACCTATCTCTCTATTTTACAGGGCATTAAGGCAGCATGGCCCCTGGAGAAGCCCTCTCAGGGGAAGGCTGTGGCCTTGTTAAGAGTGGACACTAAGACACTAAGCCTCCAGGAGCTCCATGTGGACCTGCCTGACACGCATCCTGAGAGAGAGAGGGGATAGAGAGGCATGTAAAATACATACACACAAACCGAAACACACAAGCATACACACACAAACTGATACACACGTGAAGATACACAACACACACACACTCACAGTCACACAAGCCCACACACAAACAGAAACACACACATGGAAACAAAGAAATACACAAACACACAGAGTAGAGAATAGGGAGCCCAAATAGTGTTTACATTTAGATACATGGTTTTCTTGGTCCAAACATCACTCTGCTCGACAGACCAAGACTAAATTCAGTTTTATTTACAAGAGGAGAGAGATTACACTTCTGTTATTGCAGAAACACAGAGGGGAAAAACCTCCACAGATGCACGGACACACACACACACACACAAATGATATTACAGCAAGCCTGCATCAGATACAATGAAGTATTTCCAGGGGATCTCGAAGCAACAAAGTCTATAAACTATATAATGCCATCAATAAAAAAAAAATGGAGGAGCGTTTTAAGAGCATTAGAAAAGTTTGATCTGCTTCGGGCGAAACCTCCAGGGACTTCAGGAGCTGGAATTATTTATCAAAATGAAATGTCATATTAGTTTGTCTCTTTCTAATTAGATTTGGGCTTTCATAGTGGGTGAAAAACAATCATCTTGGTGGCAGTTTCAGTTGGACGAGAGCAGGGATATGTAGATTACACACTAATGTTATGTGGAAGATATACATTAAAACCATGTTTTTGCTTAAAACAGTAATGTACTCTGGGCAAAAACGGTTAGAATCAACGCCGTTTCCACGTCATTTCAACAACAAAAAATGTGATATGACGTTGAATCAATGTTGACAACGGATTAGATTTGCAAAAAGTACGGGAATTTCCAACTTTTGACCTAAATCCAAATACATGGTGATTGTTTTTGTTGATTTCGCGCTGAATTTACGTTAGTTGACAACGGAACAAAATCAAAATTAGAACTGATGTCTGTACCCAGTGGGTATTATGCTATTGTGACAATCATAGAACCAGATACCCTCGTAGGAGGTCCATCTGACCACACACGCAACCCATATCTCACAGAGAGGACAGCTCCTCATGGCTAGCCCTGTGTGTGGTACAGGAAGCACCATTACAAACACCAGCTCACCAGATCCAAACACCGCCAACCACCAACACCGCAATCACATGCAAAGAAAGGACACCCTGATGTGTGTGTGTGTGTGTGTGTATATATATGCGTGTGTGTGCACGTGGTTGCATGCCATACCACAGGATGTCGCTAGCAACTTAATTGGGGAGGACGGGCTCGCGGTAATGGCTGGACCGGAGTACGTGGAATGGTATCAAACACACCAAACACATGGTCTTTGATGCCATCCCAGTAGCGCCGTTCCGGCCATTATTACAAGCCGTTCTCCCCTCAGCAGCCTCCTGGGATGCGTACATTATGTGCGTGTGCCTGCGCGTGTGTGACAGGGACGACGGTAAGGGCAGACACAGATGTCCTTTGAGTGCAGACGCACCTTGTTAAGGGTATTAGGATCAACACAGTGATTGATCTACGTGTCAGGTGCCTAAGTGGAGCGCTGGAGCCTTCCCTACACAACCTCATTTTACTCTACAGGGTCAATTAAGACCCGGGAAGGGAGAGTTGGAGAGGAGGCAGGGATAGGGGAAAGAGGGGTCCAGAGAGGTGATGCAAGAATGACAAACACACTTGAAACACTGAGGAGTACTTTGTTGTTTTTAGGTGCCAGTAACCACACAAGGAGAGAAAAAGAGACAGACAGACAGACAGAGAGAGAGAGAGAGAGAGAGAGAGAGAGAGAGAGAGAGAGAGAGAGAGAGCGTGAGAGAAGGACAGCGCTCACTATGACAACACTAACGCAACTAGACTGACAAAGGTGGCTTTAGATGGGCTAATGAACTATCTTAACCATGACAGTCCCTCAGTGATAGCAGTTCCCACAGTCATTTCTCTCAGTGATTTCCTTCCGTGTTTCCTTTCCATGGCTGTGCAGCAGAGTCCGCTTCACAGGCACACTTGTCACTCCCATACATCTCTATTCACACACCCACAGCGAGCCTGTGATGTATTGAGTAGTAGAGTGTGTCTGGTGGATGTTAAATATAGAAGCTACTGGATGAGAGCGTAACGTAGCGTAGCTGAGAAAGCCTGATGAATGTTAGATTGGACAGGATATTGGCCACTACTTATTCCATCGCTATTAGACTAACAGACCTTCATTTGATACTGATCACCCCTTCTATTCCATCACCAGCACTTCCACGCTACACACAATGGGGAAACAAGAGTTGAAATGGAATATATTGCAAAATAAAATGGAACAGAATAGAACTGAGAAATGCACCGTCAACCAACAGTGGACGTAATGGCCCTATTACATAGGGAAACGCTAAACAAGACTTCTCTTCTGGTTGCTCTCTGAGGTTTATTCTACCGGCTACTAAACTAGAAACATCTGGAAAAGCCCGATCCAAAGAAAAGCCTGAAGACAGAAGTTAATCTAGTTACGTTAGTCTACACTACCGTTGGTCTACAGTTACGTTAGGTCTACACTACCGTTGGTCTACAGTTACGTTAGGTCTACAGTTACGTTAGTCTACAGTAATGTTTGTTTACAGTAATGTTTGTTTACAGTAACGTTTGTTTACAGTAACGTTAGTTTACACTAATGTTAATCTACAGTAACGTTAGTCTACAGTAATGTTAGTCTACAGTAATGTTAGTCTACAGTAATGTTAGTCTACAGTAACGTTAGTCTACAGTAATGTTAGTCTACAGTAATGTTAGTCTACAGTTACGTTAGTCTCTCCTCTGTATGCATGCAGCCCAATGCAGAGAGAATTCTCCATCAACACAAACAAATGAGCCTTCTCTTCTGGGCAGGTGGGAGATCTCCTCCTCCTCCTCCTCTCCCCTTTCTCCTTGAAAGGAAGGATGGCAGGGCCTGGATAGGGTTAACCCATTCACCCCTCTTCTCCTCATCCCCTCGCCTGCCTTTCCCTCTCTCTCTCTCTCTATCCCCCTCACTCCCTGCATCCATTTGCAAATGATCTCGCTTGTCTGCATATTGTCACTTACAGCCTGCCCGGCCATTCATCAGCTGTCGGCTTGCCGTGCGCTCTCCCCACCCGCTCCCCCTCGCCTCCCTTCCCCCCTCCTCCTCTCCAGCCGCGCTCCTTGTGCCCAACACATTTATTTGTTCCTTCTCTGACCTGGAGAATAGGGGTCTCTCTCTCTCACAGTCACACTCTCCTTAGGTACTCCTCCCCTCTCCATCGTGTGTTTCTGGGGCACAGCTCATCCCGATAATGGAGAAGGAGCAATCTTGAAAAACAAAAAAAGGAAAGGATGAGAGGACAACTGTGAGAGTCAGTCCACCTATCCTGGTTGAATGTTGAGATTATTTTGTTGGCCCCCCTCCATACCCTCTCCTACAGCCCACTCGTTTTCCTGTGAGAGGGTGTCTCATTGTTGGGGGAGGAGGGGGGTGGCCTGTGGAGGGTGTACAGACAGATGACCTGAGTGTGTTTCTGTCGGTGCAGGTGGGGCGGGGGTGCGGGGAAGCACGGCAGAGGGAGAGACGTCACACACTCTGGATTTATGGGCCCTTATCAGCATGCCATTTGCATCTGCGTTCAGCTGAGTTGCACAGGCCCATTTTCTCTAGCCCTCCATCTCTTTTCATCTGCTCTCTCTCAGTATCCATCTCACTCTCTCTGTCTCCATCTCTATCTCTCTCTCAATCTCACCCTGACTCCCTCTCTCTGCTCATTCAATTCAATTTCAATTTAAGGGCTTTATTGGCATGGGAAACATGTTTACATTGCCAAAGTAAGTGAAATATATATTTTTTTAAAGAAGTGAAATAAACAATTTACAGTAAACATTACACTCACAAAAGTTCCAAAATAATAGACAAATGTCATATGTATATATACAGTGTTGTAATGATGCACAAATAGTTAAAGTACAAAAGGTAAAATAAATCAACATAAATATAGGTTGTATTTACAATGATGGCAACCAGTGAGGAACAACCCTTTTCTTGTGGCAACAGGTCACAAATCTTGTTGCTATGATGGCTCACTGTGGTTTTTCACCCAGTAGATACGAGAGTATAGCAAAATTGGATTTGTTTTCAAATTCTTGTGTGTCTCTGTAATCTGAGGGAAATATGTGTCTCTAATATGGTCATACATTTGGCAGGAGTTTAGGAAGTGCAGCTCAGTTCCACCTCAATTTGTGGGCAGCGTGCACATCGCCTGTCTTCTGCTGAGAGCCAGGTCTGCCTTTGGCGGCCTTTCTCAATAGCAAGGCTATGCTCACTGAGTCTGTACATAGTCAAAGACGTCCTTCATTTTTGGGTCATTCACAGTGGTCAGGTATTCTGCCATTTGCATCTGCGTTCAGCTGAGTCGCACAGGCCCATTTTCTCAAGCCCGACATTTCTTTTCATCTGCTCTGATTTTTTTTTGTAAATTCTTTCTAATGTTTTTAGTAAATTCTTTCCAATGTGTCAAGTATTTATCTTTTTGTTTTCTCACGATTTGGTTGCGTCTAATTGGGTAGCTGTGCTGTGGGTTCTGTTTGTGAACAGAGCCCCAGGACCAGCGTGCTTTGGGGGCTCTCATTCGTCTTCCATCTCTCTACCTCTGTCCCCCGTGCCTATTTTGTCACCCTCTCTGTTTATATCCTTGTTTCTTTTCAAATTCTCTTTCTCTATAGTCAAACCACCAACACCACACACACTCACCCTTACTTCTGTGTGACTCCCCTCCCCCTCTAAACATTCCCACTGCATTAGCAAAGACAAGGCATCTATTATACATGCAGTGGTTTCACTGTTGCAAAATAACTAAGTCCAGTTGGGGGGGGGGGTCATCCCATGGATCATTAAGCTATTTGATTTGGAATTATTGGACCCCTGTATGTAAACAATTTTATTTTAACAAAATATTGAATTTGGCCTTTACTACTATAGCCCACAGAAACGCATAGAATAACATTCATAAATGCCCCAAACATTTATTTTAAAAAAGTAAATAAATCATAAGGAATAAAGTTCACTTTTACTGAAGTATTATTTTACTGGGTGACTTTCACTTGAGTCATCTTCTACTTAGGGATCTTTTCTTTTACTCAACTATGACAACCGGGTACTTTTTCCACCACTGCTGAACCCGAAAGTTGTTTACGTCAATTAGGTTGATGCAGGGGTGCGTCGGCAGACTCTGAAGGACTAAATGCAGCTCGCTGTGGAGGAATACCAAATCAGCTCCAACTCCTGCAACTTGGGAGGGTGGCCATTCATTCCACCAGAGAGGGAGCATAGGGTTGCTTGCATGTGTGAGCTCCTCCGTGTCCATGTAACAGAAGAACACACAGTGCAATGCGAACCGATCAAAAGAGATACTTGGTTGATACTCGTGTACAGAAACCGAATCGTCACGCATCTCTATTTCAATTGACTAAATAAATTTTAAAAAAATCGGACCTAAAACTGGAATGCAGTGCATCTTGATATCACTTCCTCCCTTCCTCCACCTGGTTCAATTCATTCCTGGAATCCACAAGTTGCCCCTTCTCTCAATCCCTATTTATCTTTGTTCATACAACGAACACCGTAGCGGTGAATCCTGCTACTGTAGTAGGTATCATTTCACCTGTTTAAATCTTAAAACAGGAAAGGGGGGGGCAGGAAAACGTACCCACCCACTCTCTTCTTGCATTTCAGGCACTCCGCTCTCTCTCTCCCACACATTATTCACACCCTTTTCACCTCACAATCCTCTGCTTGCCAATCACTTTCTCACACATGTCACTTCCATAGGCCATAGTCCCTCCAACCCCCCCTCTTTAATAATAAATGGACACTTCCATTATGAGCTCTGATGCTGCCTTCAGGCTCAGGCAGGCTCACTCATGCTACGGGACGGGGACGGGGACGGGGGGGGACAGGGGTTGGGATGCTTCGTTCCAGAGTTTGGGATGAGGTGAAGGAGGGATGAGCGGTAGGGGATAGCACCAAACTATCCCCGGACAGGAGTTGGGATGCTTCGTTCCAGAGTTTGGGATGAGGTGAAGGAGGGATGAGCGGTAGGGGATAGCACCAAACTATCCCCCACCACATTTTATTTGACATGAAAATAGAGCTCTTTGGCCACACACAGCAGTGGTGTGTTTGGCGTCAAAAAAACGTCATTATATGCGGAAAAGTACCTCATACCTACTGCAAAACGTGGTGGTGGATGTTTGATGTTATGGCGCCATTTTGCTCACACTGGTCCTGGGGCCCTTAAAGGTCAACAGCATCATGAATTTGACAAGAGTACCAGGACATTTTAGACAAAAACCTAGTTGCCTCTGCCAGGCGGCTGAAACTTGGCTGCAAGTTGATCTTCCTGCAAAATAATAACCGCAAGCATACATAAAATAAAACAATTTAAAAAAAGATTCACAAAGAAATGGTTAATTGACCACAAAAATCAACATTTTGTAATGGACATCTCAGTGGACTTGAACCCCATTGAAAACCTGTGGATTGTATTGAAGGGGGCAGTCCAAGTGCAGACAAACGATATCAAGGATCTGGAAAGATTCTGTACGGAGGAATGGTCTAAGATCCCTCCCAATGTGTTCTGCAACTCATAAAACCTTTTAGAAAAGGCTGTGTCATTATCCTCACAAGGGGAGAGGGTGATGCAGTACTGAAAACAGGAAAGCCAATCATCTTTAGCCCTATATTTGAGTTTAAAATGATCACTTAATACAATCTCTTTCTCTGAGCAATTGTATTAGTATAAAATACTACAATTTCCCCAGTTCTAGAGCATACAATACAGTTCAGTATTTGTATAATTTATTTTATCGTCTTTTTTGCTCATCTTTATCAAGGTTGGGGTGGGTTAAGGGAGTCTAAGCCACAAGACAATAACTTTATGCTGTTCTCTCACAGAGCTCCATCGGTAACCCTTACATATAGTAGTTATTTTTTATTGTCTTACTATTATTTCTTGAATTTATTTAGCAAAAACCTTCTCTTTTTTTAATTTTAAACTCTGCATTGTTGGTTAAGGGCTCGTAAGTTAACATTTCACTTTTAGGTGTATTCGGCGCGTGATAAATACAATTTGAACACGTAGCTATTGTAAAACACTGTGTGTGTGAGACAATTACCTACAGGTTAACCTCGAGTCAAACTGTACCGGTAAGCGTGGACAGACAGCGGTTGACAAGCAGTAGTGGAACTGGTTACAGAAGTGCTGTGGGCTGAGCAGTCGCTTGTGCTTTTAGCACGGTACAATCCTATCATCTCTTACTCATGTGGTCTCAATAGACTCACAACCTTGAGTGCAAACGGTAAACAGGTTCCCGCCGTGGAGTCAATTGTCTGTGTGCGCGTGATACTGTAACATACAACGTGTGAATGTGTGTGAATGTGCATGCCTGAGTGTTGAGTGTCTGTGTTCTTGTGTCCGTCTGTATGAATGCATGCATGCATGCATGCGTTTGTGTATGGGTGAGTGAGTGCGTTTGTCACACTGGGCTCTGAAAAAGTGATGGGCCCACCACCTGCGACATTTGAACTATGACCTCTGCCCCGAGTCAGCTGATCAGGACCCTGGAAAAGAGGCTTGCCATTGGCCCTCTGATAACCCAGATATGTGAACACAGGCAGAAGCCGTTACTGCAGCACACAGCCCTCTACTGTACACCAGCCATGTTACACTGTAGGACATTTAGCACGTTTCAACTCCGTGTTTCAAACATTCTCTTAAAATTGCACTGATGACATGCTCCCTACACATGACCCCATTATCCCCAACCACAGCAATCACCTGATCCCCCTCCTATCCTCCACCACCCATCCAAAACCTCCATCTCTTCTTCTCCACCCCCACCTCAGAGCAGGACACAGGATGCTATTGGTAAATAAAGACTTGCATGACAATGGGCCCTAGCGTTAGGCTGGGCTGTGGTGGCTGCCATTGTATATTTATAGGGAGTTGAGTTCATAATTCATGGTGAAGGATTACTTTGGAGTCGATGGTCCCAGGCCTTTATCCTCTCACGCTCTCCACCTCATCCTTGCTTCCCCCTGTTCTCCCACTACAGCAAGCTACTGACACAGAGAGCACTAACAATACTGGACATGTGCAGGACTGCCGCTCTCTCCGCTGCCCACCCCCATTATAATAATATATTCAAGGATTAAAAGGGGGGTTTTATCTTGGAGCTCCCATGCATTATGAATGGGGAATTTCAAAATTTAATTGCCCCGAATTAAATGATTCAAGATAATGTTTCTTTTATAAATTCGTAATAGGTCCAGGGGGCAGAGGGGGGGTGGGAAATACATTAAATAAAACTTCCCTCCCCAACAAAGGAAAAGAGAAAGAGAGTGGGGGAAAAAAAGGGATGCTGACCTTGTGCCCCTGGAGGAGTGTAAGGGCTGTTTGGAGAAGAGAGCAGGAGGAGAGAAAGAAAGAACAAGGCTGTACACGAATAGGAGGTGAGAAATTAAGAGTCACTTTAATCTGTGGCGTTTCCATGTGGACAGTTTCATGACTATTCTGTGTTGTCCATCACAACCTTCTGTCACTATCACACAGGACCACCTTCAAACTACTGCAATGTGGTGAGCTGGACTGATCCTAGATCTGTATGTTGTACAGTGTAAGAAGTATTGTGCCAACTTGTCACTGTACTTACACTGCGTTTAAGGTAAAGGTTAGGGTAGTCTCACGGGGCCATCCTTTCAAACCTGGTCTTGTTGACAGAATGTGAGAAGCCTTGGTTCCCCGAGACTAGAGTTGCTGTCATGTACAGTAACAATGAATCATTTCAACAGTTACACTGTTCTTACAATAATCATCATACGGCCACGAGAACCCTGCAAAAGTCTAAACGTTACCACCAACTATCTGTCAGAGGAGTTAGCTAAAGCACAGAGTACAGATCTTGGACCAGGCTTGTAAAGGTAGCCCGAGTTGCTCGTCTGTTTGTGCCATCATGCCAACTCCTTGTCACTCATTGGCTTGACAATGACAGCAACGGGGTTGGGCAAGAGCACAAACAGACCTGGGACCAGGCGAAGAGGCGAGCTGGTGAGGACTTTGTGGCTAGATAGAACAGGGTGCTGTGAATTGCTTGGAGAGTGTGATTGGTTAAAACAGTTGGTAGAATTCTCAGTAACTGTACACTAACTGGAAACAATCTTTAGAGAAGCAGCAGGTAAAAACTGGTAGAGAATCGTACAAAATGGCAAGTAGCGGTAGTAGTCCAGTGGGAGTCAATCAAAATACAGGAACAAACCAGTCCATGATGAGAGGTCGGAGTGCGACAAAGCGCAGTATGCAGCAGGAAACATGGTGATACTTCAACAAAGGTAGAAAACGAGCCCCTTTTATAGTTGTGTTATACAGCAGAATAGACTTCGGAGCAACTCTCATTTTGCGGTTGGTAACAGCATGAACAGATAGACAAATTAGAAGTAAGCAGCGCGAGCTAACACTTTGGAGTAAGGCGAAAATAAACTGCTTGTGCATGGCCTATTAAAAATGGCCGCTCAAATCGGGGGACGAGTCTGCAGCCGCCAATGAATAGCTCCCTGTGCCGACATGAACCACTGTCTGCTAACAGATGAAATGACAATAACAGCTACTGTACTGGAGTTACGGGGTTATTTAAGAGCTTAGATCTAACGGAGAGAGAGCTAAACTCCACATCCTGTTTCGATGACACAAAAAACAAACTAAGCTGAACATAAGAGCAAATGTCAATACAGACAAAAAAAAACATACGTTGAAAAGTAGCGATTGGATCAGAGACCTCTTTATTAACGGTGTGTTTGTCTCGTTTCTGGTGTGGAGGGAGGAGTAACAAAAATAGTTTGCACCGTTTCAGGATGTCGAACTACAAAACCAGCATCTAAGTGAAATGAGCAGAAGTCCTTTGTGTGAACCACGTCTTGTCGTGTCTTGCTGAAGGTTTGACTTCGTCACCATTCTGACTTATGGCTCTCATAATATGGACTAGCGTTAGTCATATTCTTCATCACAACAGAAACTCATCCTTGGTTGATTCAACTTGCAACTTGAAGAGCTGAGGTACATTCATAATAAAGTTTTAAATGAAAGAGAAAAAAAAAGGCCCAAATCACCTGATTTTAGCCATCAAATTTCACTCAAACAACACACATATTATCCTTTCCATTACATTTCAAATGGTACTTCATACTCTTGAGTAAAGAAATAAAATACTGATTGTTCCCAGAAGAAGTGCACAGGACATTTTGTGCCAGCAGTTTCCTTCAGTTGTATTTAAAATGCTATTGAGTAAAACGAGGAAGTGCAGTGCAAGAAGAGAGGGGAAGTGATGATCTCAAACAGACAACAAAGAGCCAGAGAAAAAGATTGTGAAATTATACTAGGTGTGTATTAAAAGGTGCAATATGCAGAAATCGCTCTGCCATTTCCTGGTTTCAAAAATTCTAACAGTTTGCGACAAAACAAACCGCTGTGAAATATCTGATCAATAACCCCAAAAATTGTATTTCAGTTGTTTGAAGCTGGTGTACTAAAGCGAAAGTAAAAGACTCAAAAACTAAACTTAAGAATAGGAAACATAGAAATAGCGTACATAGAACTGATCTAACACTTCTTAACCTTACTATCAATGAAAATGACAGATCTAAAAATCCCATTGCTATGTGAATTTGGTCAGGTTTCCCAAAAAGTAACACATATTGCAGCGTTAAGATAAACTACAGTAATAAACTGACAGAGGTAAAGGGTTAGGATGAGATTTTGGCTTGCTCGAGACTAAATTAAATACAATTCAAATCTAATTTCATTCCTTCTGTCCCACCTACAGTAGTGGAACTGAAACCAGGGTCGTCCCCTGCCATTGTTAATCCCTACAGTTCTCTCACAGCTTGTATGTGAATAAACTCAATGTAAACCAGTAAAGCACTGTTCAAACCTCAAAAAAAAAAAAAAAAAAAAAAAAAAGCCAGTTTTTCATGTAAATGACAAACTTCTAATGCTCAGACAGAAGGCCGATGGGGGAGACACACTGACTGGCAGTGTGCAAGCAGTCGGCAGCGGTTGGTAGGTAGAAAGGCACCAATAACAAAGCCATGGAAGGAGGGACGAACCAACGAAATGGACAGATAGTGAAAAGTTCTACCATTTAAAAATTCTAATTCTGTATTTGATTTCTTATTCTTAGCTCCTTCTTTATTTCTGAGTCACTTTAGAGAGACAAAAATAAAGAAATATAAAAGGGCTGACTGACTGGCTGACTGCTGCTCTTCTTCTGCAATAACGGTTAGCTAGATGATGATTCCATCTATTCACTGTTGACTTTGGGCTCGTCTCCAGTTCGTTCCGCACTCAGGTCCAAGTCCACTCCCACTCCGTTCTTGGTTTGGCCTTCCTTTTCCTGGGTGGTTGCAGGGACAGCAGTGTCAGGCATGGTGGAGTTGGCATCCACATTATCCCCCTCCTGAGCAGGGCTAGTGTCCTGGGCTTGGCTAACACTTCGGCCTGCGTCTGAGGAGATTGAGCTAGCTTCTTTGCTAGCCTCCTGAATCGGGCTAGCGTCTCCAACCTCCAGGACTGTGCTAGCGTCCTCCGTCGGGCTAGCGTCCGTACCATTCCCGTTGACCACCACCTTCCCACCATCTCCGTTGACTATGAGGGGGGCTCGATCCCTGGCTGCGACCCCGTGTCCCAGCTGCTGTACCTGAGCCAACACCTGCTCCACCGCTGCCTGGTCGTCTCTCTCCTCGTCTAGTTTCCTCAGGATGATGGGCAGTTTATCGTCGGCTTCGGCGTTCTCCAGCAGGGCGATGTCGCTCTCCTCATAGCGGGGCAGCGGAGCGCCCTCCTCCTGCTGCTGCTGGAAGTGCAGGCGCTTGGCCTTGCCGCTGGCCACCACCTTCTCCAGGATCTGCTTCTCAGCCAGGCGCAGCTGGATGGCCACGCGGGAGTGGAAGGAGAGGCCGGGCTTCTCCAACGCACACTGGTCATCCTGGAGGACAGGGAGGTGGGGCGACATTGGGCAGAGGGTAAGCAAGTGAGGTAGAGGGGAAGGGAGGGGGAGACAGAAAGTGAGTCAGCAAAGAGAGAAAATAAAACAATATGGCAGGTGAGCCATGTTGTCCTTACTGACCTGGGAGCTGGTCTTGTAGGTCTGGAGCAGCAGGGCAGCCCTGGTCTCCAGGAAAGTCCACAGTTTGATCTCATTGTCCCAGCTCACAGGGAACTCGGTGTTTCCCAGGGTGAAGATCTTATTGATGGCATGTTCTCCTACCAGGTAGTCCTTCAGCTCTTCTGTGGCGAAGAGGGGTTAAAATAGCAGCGAACCAGAATGTCAGGACCAATACGATTACACAGAGGAAACAACATCCAGCTCAACTCAGCTGGTCTTTAGAGCTAAACATGTAACAATGTTTTTTTGTTTTTTTCAAAAGACGTCAATTAAGCTTGGTGACATTAATTAAAACCTTGAACATTAGAGTTAAGATAAAGGGCCGTTATTCTACAGGCCGAGTCCCCAGGTATTTAAACCGGTAGCCAACTGCTGTCTTCCCAATCTGCCTTTTGATTGGAGCAATTACATAAGGCTTGATTACCCCTGAGAGGGAGACATGAAAGGATCGGAGGTTGAGTGCCTAATGTGTTCACACGCCACACACACACACACACCTGAGACAATATATATATATAATCATATCATATATATATATATATATATATATATATATATATATGATATATATATATATATATATATCTGTGTGGCCTGAGGTAGAGGAGGCCTGTCTCCTACAGAAGCTGTAGTATGCTAGCCAGGCCTGGGTTCAAATACAATTTCAAATCATTCAAATACTTTGAGCATTTGCTTTAGCCTGCCTGGAGAGCTACACGGGTAACCTCGATCAAGTAAAGTATTTGTATTATTTCAAACTGGATTTCACGTCCAGGTATCACTCTTAACCTCTCCTCGGCCGTTGCTGGTATCGTGCCTTAGCGTGCGACAGGCCTCGTGACCGTGCGGGGATCCATAGGCAAGGTCCCGAATCGATGCTAGCATTTACGCTTGCGGGTCTTACCCTCGGTCATACAGAAGACTCTGAGGAAGGCCAATAGCTGGGCAGAGATTGGAGGATCGCTGCAGTGCAGGGCAAAGATACTAGACCTGATGAGAGGGGAGAGGGAAGAGAGGGAAGAAAAAGTGAAAGACCGTACAGTCACAGCAACTTCTCTATTTCCCATTACACACCTTAGTTAAACCTAGACCAATAAACCTTACCAGGACCTTTTAACCTCCCCTGTAGTTGATCAGGCTTTGTCAGAGCTTCAATCTGCCTTTGTTGCTCAGCAGAAAGCCTTAGTTGAACTGAAATTGGTACTGAATGCATGTAAAAACCAAGTACATGTTATTTTCCAAATCACATAAAAAGCTATCTGATGATTGTCTTTTGAAAGGTGCCCTCATTGAGGCTGTCCCCACCTAGAAATATCTGTGTGTCTGGATTGAGGAAAAGCTACGTTTCAAAAAAACATGCTGGCGAGTTAGTAAAGAAAATGAATTCAAAATTGTCTTCTTCTATAGGAAGAGGTCCCACCTTTCGTTAAACAGCAGAAAACTAATTATTCAGTTAACATTCATTCCGGTTATTGACTATGGCGATAATCTATATCAGTGGTCGCCAACCGGTCGATCGCGATTGACTGGTCGATCTTCAAGACATTCCTAGTCGAACACCAAATATTTCTGTAGAAAAGCCAACGAACGATAAAAAAAATCATGTTGCGTTGTTGCCGGTAGGTGCACTTGATTCAAAAGTCCTGCGCATCGGGTAAGCAAAGTGTTCCCATGAGACAAACTCCGCCTACCAGCAAATCGGTGACGAAATCGAGTGCACCTACTGCGCTGCCCAATCGAATAGCTCAAATCACTGTGGCTACAGATCTTCCATGACACTGGCCACAGCCAAGTTTAATAGGCTACTAGCCTACGTAAGATTTAATAACTTAAAAATCATGACCACAGAGAGACTGTCAATGAATACAGCAAAGTGATGCTGTTTTTATGAATGAGTTCATGTTTAAGTTTATATTCAGCACTGTCACTGTTTTTATTCAACACTATATTTTGTTATATGCTCGGGCTGCAACGAATGAGTAGCCAAGTATCGTCAGCCCTGCGTTTTATGATTATTAGCAGCTCGTCGTGACGATTTTAATATGAAGGAATATTTACCTTCTCTGGTCATAGGAACAACATGAATTTGTGCATGAGGCAGATGCGACTCGAGTTTCGCCATAAGGTGGAAGACTGTGTCCCCTCTCTCTGGTCAGTCTCACCGGAGGAAAGGAAGGAGAGAGCAGGTGGAAGACGGTGTCCCCTCTCTCTGGTCAGTCTCACCGGAGGAAAGGAAGGAGAGAGCAGGAGGAAGACGGTGTCCCCTCTCTCTGATCAGTCTCACTGGAGGAAAGGAAGGAGAGAGCAGGTGGAAGACGGTGTCCCCTCTCTCTGATCAGTCTCACCGGAGGAAAGGAAGGAGAGAGCAGGTGGAAGACGGTGTCCCCTCTCTCTGATCAGTCTCACCGGAGGAAAGGAAGGAGAGAGCAGGTGGAAGACGGTGTCCCCTCTCTCTGATCACTCTCACCGGAGGAAAGGAAGGAGAGAGCAGGTGGAAGACGGTGTCCCCTCTCTCTGATCAGTCTCACCGGAGGAAAGGAAGGAGAGAGCAGGTGGAAGACGGTGTCCCCTCTCTCTGGTCAGTCTCACCGGAGGAAAGGAAGGAGAGAGCAGGTGGAAGACGGTGTCCCTCTCTCTGATCACTCTCACCGGAGGAAAGGAAGGAGAGCAGGTGGAAGACGGTGTCCCCCTCTCTGATCAGTCTCACCGGAGGAAAGGAAGGAGAGAGCAGGTGGAAGACGGTGTCCCCTCTCTCTGGTCAGTCTCACCGGAGGAAAGGAAGGAGAGAGCAGGAGGAAGACGGTGTCCCCTCTCTCTGATCAGTCTCACTGGAGGAAAGGAAGGAGAGAGCAGGTGGAAGACGGTGTCCCCTCTCTCTGATCAGTCTCACCGGAGGAAAGGAAGGAGAGAGCAGGTGGAAGACGGTGTCCCCTCTCTCTGATCAGTCTCACCGGAGGAAAGGAAGGAGAGAGCGGTTGAGAGAAATCTCTTTAAAACGGCCAATCTGACTCTGCCATCCTTCTAGAGCTCAGACTTCTCGACCTGAAGATCACGGACGTGGTGATTTGACCTCGTTGACCATCAGATGCAGGTACCGTCAGTCCGGTAAAATAAAATAGTTCATTATTTTAATTCATGCTACAGTGCCTCACAGGTGCTAAACCAACTGATCTATTTTGTTATCAATGCTCGAGATTTGAAATATAATATGGTCTGATTAACAATATTGGCAGGCCAATCATATAGCCAATATGCTGTGATTATGTACTAGGCTTGCTGCCCAATCCTCATTCCCACAAACCTGTTTGAGGTTACTGTACATAGAAAATATCTGAGCAGTAGATATCAGCTTGCTTTTTGACTGCGAAAGTGACCGACTCAGAAAAGGTTGGTGACCACTGCTCTATGTGAATGCAGTGGTCACTGTATTGAAGCCATTGGACGCCGTTGATCATAGCCCTTTATTACGGGCGATGTGCACAGTACAGAACCCTGCATTTTGTATGAGAATGTGGGCTGGCCCTCGTGGTCTCGTAGATCGCTGCGTTGCACTGTTTTTTTGTTGTCTATGAAGCACTCTTGCATAAACTTCCCCCAACCTTACCTCATTGTGAACCTATAGATGTACGGGCTACCGGACCACTGCTCAGGGAGGGCGAACTCTGAACATCCATCTCCACTGGGTTGGGTAGATCTGCTTTTCGTTTTACGTGTGGAATTGATAGACAATGTACTTTAAAATTGAAGGAGTTGGTGCCTCTAGGGCATTTCGGACGGTTATTAGGGTACCTTTAACTGAATAAAGTGTCTATTTATTATTGGGTACATGTTGTTTATACTGTGTGTTTTAAGGTGTATATAAATGTGTAGTTGAATGAGTTTATTGTATATTGCGGCGCTATACGGGGCTCATCTGGAAAAGAGACCTGGGTCTCAGCATCGACTCCCTGTCAAAATAAAGGTTCAAATACAAAACTCACAGAGACAAAAACGTCCACAGCGATCCCTGTATGGCGTGACGGATATAAAACCCTGACCCGTAGGTTAAACTCAGTGAAGGGGCTTGGCAGGTACAGTTTGTGTTAATGGAGGTTCGTGGCCCATGGCGAACTCAGATGCTTAGTATAGCTGCCACTGGTCCATGGTTAACCAAGACCCACTCACATTTAGCATCAGCTGAGTGGAGGGCAAACCCTGATCCCCCGAGGCATCTTTAACATACACTTAATCAATTACAAGTAAATCTTTCATTACCACGGGATATTCCTGGTGTTTTAACCGTGCGGCGTGTAACGGAGAGAGAGAGAGAGGGGAGAGAGAAAATATAAGAGGCAGAAAGAGAGAGAAGGGAGGGAGGGAGATACCACTTGGTTTCTGTTCCGGCCCAGCAGAAAACATTGCAGTGTTGTCTCAGAGTTGGCCTCTATACCATGTGGGGTGCGTTTTTCGACCCACAGCGGGCTCTGGTCAAAAGTAATGACCGCATTAAAGGAATGTTAAACCCCTTCCTGGATGGCCTAAAGGCAGGAAGCACTCCAGGAGCACGGTTGGCCAGCCCTGGAATAGTGATGCAGCCTTCATGTCACAGTGCAGCTGTTGTTTTCAGAGTAAATTCTCCTCTCCTGTATGTAGTGTTTTGATAGCGATGGGTAGAGAGAGAAGTAATGTAATAGTAATGCTGCGAGACTAGAGCCTCGGTAATGTGTTTGCAGTGTAATAATGGTGGGCCATGTCCTGCCAATTGTCACATTGATCAATTCACTGAAATTCTGGAAAATATTGCCCTCCTGAAATTACCCGTCTCTGACATAATGGAGAGAGATAATTTGTTTTCTCTCGCGCCACCCCCTCTTTCTCCCTCCATCCCACCGAGGGAATGCCTGTGTGCGTGTCGCGAGCCTCTACTTACGAGGGGATGCCAGCGCGAGCCAGCACCTCCGCCTTCATGGCGTACAGCCGTTCACTCTTAGACACGCCCAGTTTGATCTTGACCCTGTCGTGGGCGTTCTCCTGGAAGAAGAAGCCGTTGTGGATCACAAACTCAGCGTTGGACCGCGTCCCATAGAATATGTAAATCTGAGGACAGACGAGAGAACAGTCACTCACCATTAAAAGGGGAAGTTCAGTATTTTACAACTTAATGTTAGACGTTTTTTCTCCGTGAAAACAGGAAAAACTGTATTTTTTTTATTTTAAACTGCCACTACAAACGTTCGTATTTCATTGGCTGGCAGCTAAAGTCAGCTGAACTTCCCCTTTATCATCCGATTCGAACTCAACCTCTAGAAGGTTCCTGTAGATTGGATCATTTGGATGTAAGCAATGTGGTGAACATTCCACCCACTATTCCTCTGTACCATTTTCCATCATAATCATGTTATCATTTCTGATCTAGTGGAAGCTACACATGGGCACAGAGAATCCCCACACCACTCCACTCGCGGACGGCTCCAACATATTACATCCACATTTACAGATAGCAGAAGGAGTGTGAGAGGTAAAGGAGAGCGAGAGACGGGGCAGGGGATAGAGAAGAGGAGTGATAAAGCTTAGGAGGGAATGTAGCTTAGTGGTTTGTGTGTCTGTGAGCTCAGGCAGGTTCCACGTCCAAAAAAATGGCACCCTATTCCCTATATAGTGCACAACTTTTTATTTTTTTTACTAGGAACCATAGTGCTCTGGTCAAAAGTAGTACACTAGATAGGGAATAGGGTGCTAGTTCAGACACATCCTCTGTGAGCTCTGGGCACTTCGGCCGGACGGTGACATCTGCCGGAGGAATCATAGGATCAAGAGGCTCGACTCCCCATCACCCCCCCCCCACACACACACTTCGCTGTCTCTAAATCTTATCAAATAATTCCCATTCTAAAAAGAGAGAGGTGGAGATTGGGAGGAGAGGGAGCTGTAGAAGTTTGTGGAGTGGCATGGCCCAGCTAACTCACACCCAGCCTGACCTTCTCCCACTACCTGACATACTTAAAACAATACCTTTATTTAAACTAGGCAAGTCAGTTAAGAACAAATTCTTATTTACAATGATGGCCAACCCCGGCCAAAACCCTCCCGTCACCCGGACGACGCTGGGCCAATTGTGCGCCGCCCTATGAGACTCCCGACCACGGCCTGTTGCGATACAGCCCGGGATCGAACCAGGGTCTGCAGTGACGCCTCTAGCACTGAGATGCAGAGCCTTAAACCGCTGCGCCACTCGAGAGACATAACATCAACACCGGACACCAGTCAGTCATCCAGTCAGGAACCAACCACATTTAAATCGATATACACATCCATGATGCAATTGGATCGTACGCTTTGTACATAAACCCATAATAACTCAACATTATGTACAGGACAAATATGTAAAGTAGGTAAGCCTTGTTCAAGGCAGTACGGCCCACAGGATCCTGTCCCATCTCCTGTTTCTTGTTGCGTGAGGTACATCCCCCCCCCAGGACAGGACGCTAGTTTAGTATCGTAGCTAAAGAGTAAACGGCGCCCAGACCCACCTGGTCGTTCTCTTTGTAGTCCTGCAGAGCCACACACTCACACCGGTCATCCTCCAGGTTGTAACCAGTGGTGATCTGAGAAACACACAACAGGCAAACTGCAGTTCACGGATTGATTAGTGACATTCGCATTTTAGTTCGTATCCAGAGTGACTTACAGGAGCAATTAGGGTGAAGTGCCTTGCTCAAGGGCACACAGACAGATTTCTGTTCGCCTAGTCAGCGCAGGGATTCGAACCAGATACCTTTTTGGTTTCTGGCCCAACGCTCTTGGTTTTATATGGACTGGTTCAAATCAAATTGCATTTAAAGTGCATTTCAAAACGTAACACACTTTACAGTGAGACATTTAAAAAGGTGGTTAAAGTGCAGAGCTGCAAAGTGACGCTCCTTCACTGACTGGCGAAACAATTTACAGCATGTTTATTTCATATGCTGTACGTGACCAGCTAATCTAACAAATGTACAATATTTTCCCTCCTAGTATGAGACGAGCTGCATATCAAATCCTCCATTCGTTCGGTAACAAACTCAAGGGACTAATGAACAAAAATCATCAAGTGAATTTATCTCAAAACATGAAAGTGTCGGTTTAGCATATGAAAATCAATGAGTATATCAATACAAATAATTATTTTATCCGGATTTAGTGAGAGTTCACAAATGGGCAGAAATTAAGGTAATTGAACGAGCCCACACCATTTCTCACCCGTGAGCAACACTGCAGGAAGTGGGGCTGAAGACGAGCAATAAAAATGTGGGAATGTGTCGGCGGAACGTGTAACCCCCTTCTTATTAAACTAAAACCTAGGGAATACACAGGAAGACATTTTATTACATGTCTTTAAATGACTCGCTTTGTCTACATATCAGGCTTTCACAAAACAAACCTAAGGGGCGTAAGATGCAGTTTACATGCACACGCAAAGGAGGAGATATTACCGCTCCTTTACAATCAGTCACTGAATACAATCAAAGCCAAATGATTGCGATAAATAAAATAAAAAGGACCCATGAGATGAGCGTAAACCATCTTAGGAAATCTACACACTGGTGTGGTTTCTCTCAAATCTACACACTGGTGTGGTTTCTCTCAAATCTACACACTGGTGTGGTTTCTCTCAAATCTGCACACTGGTGTGGTTTCTCTCAAATCTGCACACTGGTGTGGTTTCTCTCAAATCTACACACTGGTGTGGTTTCTCTCAAATCTACACACTGGTGTGGTTTCTCTCAAATCTACACACTGGTGTGGTTTCTCTCAAATCTGCACACTGGTGTGGTTTCTCTCAAATCTGCACACTGGTGTGGTTTTTCAAATCTACACACTGGTGTGGTTTCTCTCAAATCTACACACTGGTGTGGTTTCTCTCAAATCTGCACACTGGTGTGGTTTCTCTCAAATCTACACACTGGTGTGGTTTCTCTCAAATCTACACACTGGTGTGGTTTCTCTCAAATCTACACACTGGTGTGGTTTCTCTCAAATCTGCACACTGGTGTGGTTTCTCTCAAATCTGCACACTGGTGTGGTTTCTCTCAAATCTACACACTGGTGTGGTTTCACTCAAATCTACAATTATCTACAGCAGCTTTTTTTACAAAAAAATCCCTGATGATTTTAAAACTAATTTAATTAAAACCTCTTGCACAGTGGGTAGAGGATGTTCGTGTGCAGTTGTGCAACAGGCCCCGTTTCAGGGCGCGCAACAGGCCCCGTTGCAGGGCGCGCAACAGGCCCCGTTTCAGGGCGCGCAACAGGCCCCGTTTCAGGGCGCGCAACAGGCCCGTTTCAGGGCGCGCAACAGGCCCAGTTTCAGGCCGCGCAACAGGCCCCGTTTCAGGCCGCGCAACAGGCCCCGTTTCAGGCCGCGCAACAGGCCCCGTTTCAGGCCGCGCAACAGGCCCCGTTTCAGGCCAAGTATTTGGATTTAAATATACCTAAATTTCAAAGGGAAAAGTAATTGCTAAAATATACTTAAGTATCAAAAGGAAAAGTATAAATCATTTAAAATTGCTTATATTAATAAGCAAAGCAGACAGCATCATTTTATTTATTTATGTTTTATTTCATTTAGATAGCCCCGGGAAACACTCCAACATCATTTACAGATAGCCGCCACCCTCCAACATCATTTACAGATAGCCGCCACCCTCCAACATCATTTACAGATAGCCGCCACCCTCCAACATCATTTACAGATAGCCGCCACCCTCCAACATCATTTACAGATAGCCGCCACCCTCCAACATCATTTACAGATAGCCGCCACCCTCCAACATCATTTACAGATAGCCGCCACCCTCCAACATCATTTACAGATAGCCGCCACCCTCCAACATCATTTACAGATAGCCGCCACCCTCCAACATCATTTACAGATAGCCGCCACCCTCCAACATCATTTACAGATAGCCGCCACCCTCCAACATCATTTACAGATAGCCGCCACCCTCCAACATCATTTACAGATAGCCGCCACCCTCCAACATCATTTACAGATAGCCGCCGGCACACTCCAACATCATTTACAGATAGCCGCACTCCAACATCATTTACAGATAGCCGCACTCCAACATCATTTACAGATAGCCGCCGGCACACTCCAACATCATTTACAGATAGCCGCCGACACACTCCAACATCATTTACAGATCGCCACGGGCACACTCCAACATCATTTACAGATCGCCACGGGCACACTCCAACATCATTTACAGATCGCCACGGGCACACTCCAACATCATTTACAGATCGCCACGGGCACACTCCAACATCATTTACAGATCGCCACGGGCACACTCCAACATCATTTACAGATCGCCACGGGCACACTCCAACATAATTTACAGATCGCCACGGGCACACTCCAACATCATTTACAGATCGCCACGGGCACACTCCAACATCATTTACAGATCGCCACGGGCACACTCCAACATCATTTACAGATAACCAAGGGCACACTGCAACATCATTTACAGATAACCAAGGGCACACTCAAACATCATTTACAGATAACCAAGGGCACACTCCAACATCATTTACAGATAGCCGCCGGCACACTCCAACATCATTTACAGATAGCCGCCGGCACACTCCAACATCATTTACAGATAGCCAAGGGCACACTCCAACATCATTTACAGATAGCCAAGGGCACACTCCAACATCATTTACAGATAGCCAAGAATCAGAATCATAAAACACGGGACGAGATGTTAAAAACTGTCCATTGTGCCAATAGATGGAATGCACTCACATGAGATTTGCCGTGATGTTGACAGAGTGGCATGGGAGGTTTATTTCTTAGACTGGGGTAAGATGTCAATTTTGGGACACATCCTCAGTAGTGTGCCTTCGAATCAGTGGGTGTTTCGGCCTTTAATCACTAAACACCCTCATCAAAGGTGGCCAGCTAAAGGGTAATCAAGCCTTAGCTTGTGTCCCATGCCCAATTAAGATGTCCCACGGACTATGCAAGGCAGGGGCGTCCTCTTCCCTGAGCCAGCCATACAGCTGACCGCATACCTCATATGCCCTCCTCAAGTTGGAGGGATCTGAATTGGGTTCTCAGGTGGGGGTGGGGGGTCATGAAGTTATAGCCCAGCAAGGGTCCTTCCGTTTGATCCAGATCCACTGGCTGCTTCTTTCAGCTGCTTGAGAAACTGCTCTGACGGTCTGCCGCAGAGCCTGTCCATGGATTCCAAGTTCTTTCAGCAACCTGATGATGGAAGCCACGAATCCTCTGCATCCCACTTCAACTGGCCAGACCTTTGCATTCCAGCCACGCTGAGTTGCGTCTGCTGCCAACTCTGTGTAACGCAGTTTCTTACGCTCGTAGGCCTCTTCAACAGAGTTTTCCCATGGGACTGTGAGCTCTATGATGTACACAGCCTTTCGTGAAGGGGACCAGAGTACCATGTCTGGCCTAAGGTTGGTAGAAGCAATCTCAGGTGGAAAAAATGAGTTGCTGGCCAATATCGACAAGCATCTTCCAGTCCCGGGCCATGGCTAGGTGTCCAGTTTCTGGCTTTGTAGGAGGATACTTGGGCCTTTTCTGTCCCTCCCGGATGAATGTTGTTGTTTTGACGGGATTGCTTGTTTTTGGAGGTAATGAATTGGTTGCACTCCTCTTGGTCTCAAGTGCTACAGCCAGGCTCTTGAGGACCTGATTGTGCCTCCAGGTGTAGCGGCCTTGTGAGAGGCTGGTCTTGCAACCTGTCATTATATGCCTGAGAGTCGCTGGAGCTGGGCAGGTCGAGTCCTCGCCATACCATTGATGTAGATTTTTTGGTGATGGACGCACATCATAAACAGCTCTTATGATGAAGCTGATGTTGCTTGCCTCCATTTGCCAAAGCTCACTCCAGTTGATCTTTCTCCTCTCCAGGCCTTCCCACCACGTCCATTGCCCTTGTTTAGCAAGAGAGACAGCCTTTGCACTTCTTGCAGTCTCCTCCTGTCTGCGCACCTCCTCGACCACCAGCTTCCTGCGTTCAGATGTTGTTGCCTTATGGAACGTTGGTTTGCTTGCTGCCAGGCCAAAGCCTCCTCTTCCATGCTGGATATTCCCCACAATGTCTTGGTGTCTCAGGGCTTGCTGCACAGCCTTGGATGATGTCCATTTCCGTCCAGTTTGTAGAAGAGGTGCAGCCTTGCTAATGGTCTGGTCTTTGGAGTCCTTCAATGTCATCTGAAGTCTTACTTTAGAGCACTTGTACTCCTCCGTTAGACTTGTAAGAGGTAGTTCAAGGACCCCTTTGCCATAGAGGCCGATGTTACTCAGGCATCGTGGGACACCCAGCCATTTCTTCACGTATGAGGTAATGGTTCGCTCCATCTTCTCCACTGTTGTTAATGGGACCTCATAGACGGTGAGTGGCCACATTACCCGGGGAGAAGTCCAAACTGTAGGCACCAAAGCTTGAGCCTCCCAGGCAGTAGGGTCTTGTTGATGTTCTCAAGACCGTCGGCGATGTCCTGTCTTACTTGCTGCACTTGATCTTTATCCCGGAGGCTTTCGTTGTACCATCTACCCAGGCTCTTGATGGGTTGCTCAGATACCGTTGGTATCGGGTCATCTCCAATGCAGAACCTCACATCTTTAAGCTGTCCCTTGACTATGGAGATGCTTCGAGATTTGCTTGGCTTGATTTTCAACCGGGCCCACTTGATGTTATCCTGCAGTTTTGCAAGTAGCCGCCTGGTGCATGCTGCAGTGGTGGTCAGTATAGTCATGTCATCCATGTATGCTCGGATAGGTGGGAGACGGAGCCCTTCCTTAGTTCTCTCACCGCCGACCACCCATCTCGATGCCCTGATGATGACTTTTCATGGCCATAGTGAAGGCCAGAGGAGAAATTGTACAGCCTGCCATTATGCCTACTTCCAAGCGCTGCCATGTTGTTGTGAAGTCAGGTGTTGTGAAACACAATTGCAGGTCTTGGAAATAGGCCTTTACCAGTGTAGTGATGGGTTCTGGTACGTGGAAAATGTTGAAGGATTCCCAGAGGAGTTCATGGGGAACTGAGCCAAAGGCATTGGCCAGGTCGAGGAAGATGACATAGAGGTCTCTCTTGTCCTTCTTAGCTGTTTGGATCTGGTGCCAAATCATACTAGTATGTTCCAGGCAACCAGAGAAACCAGGAATGCCTGCTTTCTGTACAGATGTATCAATGTACTTGTTCCTTTCCAGATAAGTGGACAGCCTCTGTGCTATTATACTGAAAAAGATCTTCCCTTCGACGTTGAGAAGGGAGATTGGTCGGAATTGACTGATGTCTGTCGCATCCTTCTCTTTCGGGATTAGCACACCACCAGCCCTTCGCCATGCCTTTGGTATTATTTCCTTCTGCCACACTATCCTCATGAGCCTCCAAAGAAAGCGTAGAACATCCGGGGCGTTCTTGTAGAGCTTGTATGGTACTCCATTAGGCCCAGGAGCAGAGGCCGCTCTTGCTCTTCGGACAACGTTCTCTACTTCCCTCCATTTTGGAGGGTCAGTGTCCAGATTGAATTCTGGTGGTTGAATAGGTGGGATGTCATGTGGGATGACTATCTGCTCATGCCTTTTCATGTCCTGGTGGACATTTTCCAGATGTTCTTCCAGTTCAGGCTTTGGAGTTTTTAGGATTCCGCACTTTTCCTTTGCGAAGAGATCTTTGACAAACTTAAAGGGGTTTTTATAGAACCGTGTTCTTGAGTGTACCTTCTTCCTACGAAGTTTCCTTAAGTTTTCCGCTCTTCGCAAGGTTGCCAGCCGACATTTAATGTCTGCTTGGAGTAGCATGAGACCTTCTCTCTCTGCATCAGAGGCCTTCTTCCACTGCTTCCTCAGCTGCCTTCTCTCTCTGACAAGTATCTCGATCTCCTGCTGTCTCCTAGATTTGGCTGGCGGGGGTGGTGTCTTGCCACTTCTCCTTTCGTTTACTCCAAAGCGCTCTTCTCCGTAGTGGTAGATAATGTCTCCCATCCTTTCAAGCTTTTTCTCTGCTGTTCCTACCTGTTGTTCCAAGATTTTTGTCAGGTCGTTGTTGATTGTTTCCCACTCTCTCTTTTCAACAGCTTTGGGCCACTTCACACTCGGTCTGTGCCCTTTGATCTTTTCCTTTTTAGAGGTCTCTGTGGTTGGGTGAGTTCATCCACCGGCATTTCTGTGCTTGTGTTATCCTCCTCAGTTACAGGGGTGCTGATGCTCTGCGAACTTTGGTTTGCGTCCCGTCGCTGTGCTTCATTCGACTGATTTGACTGGCTGCTTCGAAGAAGTACTGGTCAATGCGAGGTCCCTGTCTCTGCTCTCCCAAGCACCTTTTCCTCCCTTGATGGATCCTTAATCCCCTTGCCGATGTTACTCTCTCCCAACCACAGCTGCACACCTGAAGTGTGTGTCCTGCTGCTGTTATGGTTGTCTCATGTGCTGTGTTCCTACTCGTAGTAGTTTCCGTTCCTGGGTCCGTAACCATGTGATCAGTCGTTGAGCCATCTTGCGCCCCAGCTCTCGCAGGCTCTAGGGGTATGTTCCTTTGTTGACTTTCAGTAGCACTTAGCGGGTGTCTCCAACATACTGAAACAGCGTCGGAGACTGCCAACATGGGTAGCTAGCCCATGACAGCCCCAGTGGGGTCTATTCCCTCCGGTCAGCTGTCTCTCCAAGCTGTCACACAGACTTTCCTATGTTGTCAGCTGTCCTTTCACAGCAGTCACTGGACTGGTCCAGATGATCAGAATCATAAAACACGGGACGAGATGTGGGGCACACTCCAACATCATTTACAGATAGCCGCCACACTCCAACATCATTTACAGATAGCCGCCACACTCAAACATCATTTACAGATAGCCGCCACACTCAAACATCATTTACAGACAGCCGCCACACTCAAACATCATTTACAGACAGCCGCCACACTCAAACATCATTTACAGATAGCCGCCACACTCAAACATCATTTACAGATAGCCGCCACACTCAAACATCATTTACAGATAGCCGCCACACTCAAACATCATTTACAGATAGCCGGCACACTCAAACATCATTTACAGATAGCCGCCACACTCCAACATCATTTACAGATCGCCACGGGCACACTCCAACATCATTTACAGATCGCCACGGGCACACTCCAACATCATTTACAGATCGCCACGGGCACACTCCAACATCATTTACAGATCGCCACGGGCACACTCCAACATCATTTACAGATCGCCACGGGCACACTCCAACATCATTTACAGATCGCCACGGGCACACTCCAACATCATTTACAGATCGCCACGGGCACACTCCAACATCATTTACAGATCGCCACGGGCACACTCCAACATCATTTACAGATAACCAAGGGCACACTGCAACATCATTTACAGATAACCAAGGGCACACTCCAACATCATTTACAGATAACCAAGGGCACACTCCAACATCATTTACAGATAGCCAAGGGCACACTCCAACATCAGGTAGTAGGGATGGCCAGGGATGTGTGTGATTTTGACTATTTTCCTGTCCTACTAAGCATTCAAAGTGTAACGAATACTTTTGGGTTTCAGGGAAAATGTACGAAGCAAGAAGTTCTCTTTAGACATGTAGTGAAGTAAAAAATAAAAAGTTGTCAAAAATAAAAAATTGTAAAGGACAGACACCCCCCCAAAAAACACTCAAGTAGTACCTGAAATTATTTTTACTTTCCACCACTGCGTTTCAGCCGTGTTATAGTGTATAATAACGTGTTTGTAGTACTCACCAGACCGTTGGTATGGTTACACATGTCCCAGAGGGGGATGAGGGCGAGGGTGACGCGGCTACCGTCCTCTGTAGGAATCTGGTTCTGACGGGTCATCACCGAGGAAACCGCCCATCTATAGGGGTCAAAGGTCACGGTCAGCCAATTATCACATCAGCAACAAGACCCACTTTCCTGGACTAACCAATCACAACAAGGGCCCTGTGACTTCCTGAATAGCTGTTGGTTGTAGCCTCAGGTGGTAGGGACATTAGTCCTAAATCATAACCTTAACTTTAGTAACATTTGAAGTGTGCGAAACTAAGTGTTTGTCCTAGTGACCACGGTTGTGGATGGTACAGTAGGCAATTGAACAGTAACATCATCTTGATTATTAATTGAAGACCGGGGCATCCAATAGACTTCAATCTGTGATCTTGTTATAATGATGTCGAGGCATGCGGAGAGAACAGTCATTCTAAAAACGACATTCCAAACTGGGCTAACAGCGGTTCCTCCAAAAAGCCTTTGGCGCCACGGTGACAAGATAACACACGCCGTCCAAGCTCCGTCATTCCCACAACACGTTGCCCGGCGGGAGCGGAGGTCTGCATCACACTCAACACAAATGGGAAGATGAAGAGAGGCCGCCGATAAATTATTCCCTCAAAACGAAAGAGCGAGGAAAAGAAACGCTCCGTTTAAAGAAGGGCCATCCTGGACGCCGGCAGTTGTTCTACATTCTCAGACTGTCTAACAGGCACGGACGGACATGCGCACACAAAAGGTGGGGTGGAGGGCAAGCACTTCAAAAGCAGGCCGACGCGGACACACACACACACACACACACACACACCAACCTGTAGTCGTCGTACGTAAAGGCGTCCTTCAAGGGCAGTTTACTGGTGGTCGGATGAGTCTGGAAATGAAAGGTTAGGAGGAGAGAGAAAGAAGGACAGACGGAGGATGGGAGAAGAGAGAGAACACAAATTAAATAATAAATCAGTGTGGAATTTGGTTATGCAGCTGATACTAACGAGAGTGTGTTCGTGGTGTGTGTAAATGTGTGTGAGGGGTGTGTTATTGAGCGCCATGCGTGTGTCTGTTAGAGGTGTGCGCACGCGCGCATGTGTTAGCGTCCACGGTGCAAGCTAGGATCAGGATGGCGTTAGCCCCCCATACATCACTGTCAACTTAATTTGTTGTGCCCAGCAGCCGTCATAAATCTGCTTCATCAATTTGGGTGACAGAGAGCCACCAGTGACACAGGAATCTACATTTAAAGCCACACACTGGACGCCTCCAAGGGCTCATTTACAACCTAGCAGGAGCTAGAGGGAGGGGGACTAGCACACTTCTTCACGCCTAGAAAGACGGCATGCGCGAGCAGAGAGAGAGAGAAAGCGATCCCGAACAGAGAGAGAGAGAGAGAGAGCGAGCGCGAACAGAGAGAGAGAGAGAGAGAGCGAGCGCGAACAGAGAGAGAGAGAGAGAGCGAGCGCGAACAGAGAGAGAGAGAGAGCGAGCGCGAACAGAGAGAGAGAGAGAGCGAGCGAACAGAGAGAGAGAGAGCGAGCGCGAACAGAGAGAGAGAGAGAGAGCGAGCGCGAACAGAGAGAGAGAGAGAGAGAGCGGCGCGAACAGAGAGAGAGAGAGAGAGAGCGCGAACAGAGAGAGAGAGAGCGCGAACAGAGAGAGAGAGAGAGCGCGAACAGAGAGAGAGAGAGAGAGAGAGAGCGCGAAAAAGAGAGAGAGAGAGAGAGCGAGCGCGAAAGAGAGAGAGAGAGAGAGCGAGCGCGAACAGAGAGAGAGAGAGAGAGAGCGAGCGAACGAACAGAGAGAGAGAGAGAGCGCGAACAGAGAGAGAGAGAGAGAGAGAGAGAGAGAGCGCGAACAGAGAGAGAGAGAGAGCGAGCGCGAACAGAGAGAGAGAGAGAGAGCGAGCGCGAACAGAGAGAGAGAGAGAGAGAGCGCGCGAACAGAGAGAGAGAGAGAGAGAGAGAGCGAGCGTGAACAGAGAGAGAGAGAGAGAGAGAGAGAGAGCGAGCGTGAACAGAGAGAGAGAGAGAGCGAGCGTGAACAGAGAGAGAGAGAGCGAGCGAGCGAACAGAGAGAGAGAGAGAGAGCGAGCGCGAACAGAGAGAGAGAGCGCGAAAGCGAACAGAGAGAGAGAGAGTGTGCGCGAACAGAGAGAGAGAGAGAGAGCGAGCGCGAACAGAGAGAGAGAGAGAGAGAGCGAGAGCGAACAGAGAGAGAGAGAGAGAGAGCGAGCGAACAGAGAGAGAGAGAGCGAGAGCGAACAGAGAGAGAGAGAGAGAGCGAGCGCGAACAGAGAGAGAGAGAGCGAGCGCGAACAGAGAGAGAGAGAGCGAGCGCGAACAGAGAGAGAGAGAGCGAGCGCGAACAGAGAGAGAGAGCGAGCGAACAGAGAGAGAGAGAGCGAGCGCGAACAGAGAGAGAGAGAGCGAGCGCGAACAGAGAGAGAGAGAGCGAGCGCGAACAGAGAGAGAGAGAGCGAGAGCGAGCGCGAACAGAGAGAGAGAGAGCGAGAGCGAGCGCGAACAGAGAGAGAGAGAGAGAGAGAGAGAGAGAGAGAGAACAGAGAGAGAGAGAGCGAGCGCGAACAGAGAGAGAGAGAGAGCGAGAGCGAGCGAACAGAGAGAGAGAGAGAGCGAGAGCGAGCGCGAACAGAGAGAGAGAGAGAGAGCGCGAACAGAGAGAGAGAGCGAGAGAGCGAGCGCGAACAGAGAGAGAGAGCGAGCGCGAACAGAGAGAGAGAGAGAGCGAGCGCGAACAGAGAGAGAGAGAGAGAGCGAGAGCGAGCGCGAACAGAGAGAGAGAGAGAGAGCGAGAGCGAGCGCGAACAGAGAGAGAGCGAGAGCGAGCGCGAACAGAGAGAGAGAGAGCGAGAGCGAGCGCGAACAGAGAGAGAGAGCGAGAGCGAGCGCGAACAGAGAGAGAGAGCGAGAGAGAGCGCGAACAGAGAGAGAGAGAGACAGAGAGAGAGAGCGAACACAGAGAGAGAGAGCGAGCGCGAACAGAGAGAGAGAGCGAGCGCGAACAGAGAGAGAGAGCGAGCGCGAACAGAGAGAGAGAGCGAGCGAACAGAGAGAGAGCGAGCGCGAACAGAGAGAGAGAGCGAGCGCGAACAGAGAGAGAGAGCGCAGAGAGAGAGCGCGAACAGAGAGAGAGAGCGAGAGAGCGAGCGCCGCAACAGAGAGAGAGAGCTTCGCGCTCGCAGAGAGAGAGAGAGAGAGCTTCGCGCTCGCAGAGAGAGAGAGAGAGAGCCGCGCTCGCAGAGAGAGAGAGAGAGAGAGAGAGAGCTTCGCGCTCGCGCAGAGAGCTTCGCGCTCGAGAGAGAGAGAGCTTCGCGCCGCAGAGAGAGAGAGCTTCGCGCCGCAGAGAGAGAGAGAGCTTCGCGCCGCAGAGAGAGAGAGAGCCGCGCCGCAGAGAGAGAGAGAGCTTCGCGCTCGCAGAGAGAGAGAGAGCTTCGCGCTCGCAGAGAGAGAGAGAGCCGCGCTCGCAGAGAGAGAGAGAGAGCTTCGCGCTCGCAGAAGAGAGAGAGAGAGCTTCGCGCTCGCGAACAGAGAGAGAGAGCTTCGCGCTCGAACAGAGAGAGAGCTTTGCGCTCGCGAACAGAGAGAGAGCTTTGCGCTCGCAGACAGAGAGAGAGCTTCGCGCGCAGAACAGAGAGAGAGCTTCGCGCTCGCGAACAGAGAGAGAGAGCTTTCGCGCGCTCGCGAACAGAGAGAGAGAGAGCTTCGCGCTCGCGAACAGAGAGAACAGAGAGAGAGAGAGCGCTCGCGAACAGAGAGAGAGAGAGCTCGCGAACGCGCTCGCGAACAGAGAGAGAGAGAGCGAGCGCGAACAGAGAGAGAGAGAGACAGCGCTCGCGAACAGAGAGAGAGAGAGCTTCGCGCTCGCGAACAGAGAGAGAGCTTCGCGCTCGCGAACAGAGAGAGAGAGCTTCGCGCTCGCGAACAGAGAGAGAGAGCTTCGCGCTCGCGAACAGAGAGAGAGAGCTTCGCGCTCGCGAACAGAGAGAGAGAGCTTCGCGCTCGCGAACAGAGAGAGAGAGAGCTTCGCGCTCGCGAACAGAGAGAGAGAGCTTCGCGCTCGCGAACAGAGAGAGAGAGCTTCGCGCTCGCGAACAGAGAGAGAGAGAGCTTCGCGCTCGCGAACAGAGAGAGAGCTTCGCGCTCGCGAACAGAGAGAGAGAGCTTCGCGCTCGCGAACAGAGAGAGAGAGAGCTTCGCGCTCGCGAACAGAGAGAGAGAGAGCTTCGCGCTCGCGAACAGAGAGAGAGAGCTTCGCGCTCGCGAACAGAGAGAGAGAGAGAGCTTCGCGCTCGCGAACAGAGAGAGAGAGAGCTTCGCGCTCGCGAACAGAGAGAGAGATCCGCGCTCGCGAACAGAGAGAGAGAGAGAGCTTCGCGCTCAGAGAACAGAGAGAGAGAGAGAGCTTCGCGCTCGCGAACAGAGAGAGCTGCGCTCGCGAACAGAGAGAGAGAGCTCGCGAACAGAACAGAGAGAGAGCTTCGCGCTCGCGAACAGAGAGAGAGAGCTTCGCGCTCGCGAACAGAGAGAGAGAGAGCTTTGCGCTCGCGAACAGAGAGAGAGAGAGCTTTGCGAACAGAGAGCGAGCGAGCGAGCGCGAACAGAGAGCGAGCGCGAACAGAGAGCGAGCGAGCGAGCGCGGACAGAGAGCGAGCGAGCGAGCGCGCACAGCAAGCGAGCGAGCGCGGACAGAGAGCGAGCGAGCGCGGACAGAGAGCGAGCGAGCGAGCGCGAACAGAGAGCGAGCGAGCGAGCGCGAACAGAGAGCGAGCGAGCGCGAACAGAGAGCGAGCGAGCGCGAACAGAGAGCGAGCGAGCGCGAACAGAGAGCGAGCGAGCGCGAACAGAGAGCGAGCGAGCGCGAACAGAGAGCGAGCGAGAAAGGCCGCCGTGGGCAGACCAGGCTCAACAGAAGACAGGCTATGTGCACACTGCCCACAAAATGAGGTGGAAACGGAGCTGCACTTCCAAACCTCCTGCCAAATGTATGGCCATATTATACAGATCCACAAAGAATTAGAACAAACCCAATTTTGATAAACTCCCATATCTCCCGGGTGAAATACCACAGTGTGCCATCACAGCAGCAATATTTGTGACCTGTTGCCACAAGAAAAAGTGCAACCAGTGAAGAACAAACACCATTGTAATTCCAACCTATATTTATTTTCCCTTTTGTACTTTAACTATTTGCACATCATTACAACACTGTACATGACAACACATGACATTTAAATGTCTATTATTTTGGAACTTCTGTGAGTGTAATGTTAACTGTTCATTTTTATTGTTTATTTCACTTCTGTTTATTATCTACTTCACTTGCTTTGGCAATGGAAACATACGTTTCCCATTCCAATAAAGCCCCTTGAATTGAATTGAGCGAGCGAGGGGGCAGAGAGAGCGAGCGAGGGGGCAGAGAGAGCGAGCGAGGGGGCAGAGAGCATAGCACCAGGGGTCTATTGACGGTGCTTCCTGAAGCTCTTTCTCCTGTCCCCAACATGCAAAGGGAGCTGCAGTAAAAATAGACTCGAGTTCAGTAGGAAACCCAGAGTAAGACATTGTAGCGAAGGCTCTCGCTCGGTTACACACACAACCACCTCGTGGTGTACGTGTGGTGGTAAGTCATTAACACAACGTGTCTGACTGATAGGCCTGTTTACCCATCGGGAGTGTTGAGGGAGTTGACATACACAGACTAGGCTGGTTAAGGTAAGAGCGGTCACATCATCTTTCTCCCACTGGGCGGATGGCTGGTGTGGCAGGGTGGGTGCGTGTAATAGAGACAGTCTGGCAGTGACACTGATTCATCCCTACAGTAAAGTGAGGAGAATCGCGCTCACTGGGCCACATGACACGCACTGTCCAACCCTACCTACCCCCCACCTCAAATAAGCCTAAAGTTCAATAGAAGGTGCTACTTTAACTCTTAGACACTCAGACGATGGGTTGACAGGGTGTTCCCAAATATTGAGGCACGGTGATGGGATAACACCCCAGCAGCTCCCTCTTCCTCCCCCACCCTGGTTGTGACTGAGAGGTAGGGGTGCGGAGGAGCAGTGTTGAGCCTCGTCCTGCTCCGACATCCATTAAAAGATAAGAGTCTCGGCTAGCGGATGGATCCTAGCGGAGAGGAGGGGCGTCGTCGAGCCCAGCAGCCATACCTGATCCCAGGCTGGGGCCTGTCTGCTGCCTGACTGTGGACGTGACATGGAAGGGCAGGAGAGGAAGAGGAGAAGCACACATTGATCGGGCGCTGCGCCAACTGGTGTATTTACACGTATAGCCTTTCAAAGGGGTTGGGATCAAACCAGAAGTAAACGTAGCAGATATTTGCCTTGTAGATTTTCTTGCCTTCGTCCAAAATTAAAAAGTTACCAGAATGGTAAATCCTGACCGTTGTGAATGTAAATAAACAACATTTTCCCCGCCATGTTGCAGTGTATGACGGCGGGATGCGCCCCACACGGCGTGGGTGTCCATCTTTCTCATTTGACTCGTCAGAGAGGGAGAGAAGGTTAGACAGATGGAAACCTGGAGCGCCTCAGAGAGGAAGGGAAACGACACCACCGGGACACTAAACCATTTCTCATCTCACACACACACACACACTCCAAGGTTACTTTGCATTCGCTGCATACAGAGGTCACCTTATGAGATCCGCACACACAAAACCACACACACACACACCACTGGAAGGGAGAGGCACTCTGCTATGCTTCACTTAGAAATACATGTAGAACTGACTGACTGTGTGTGTGGATCACAAGGAAGGGGGGCTGGGATGGACTGGACAGGGAGGGAGAGAAGAGGTTTTTTTTGTCAGTCTCCAAGCCACTCAACATGTACGGAAGGTACAATCAGGTCAATTCAATTCAAAGCCAATGCGACAAGCTAATTTTCCAGCCCGGTCATCTGCGGCCGGCCCGCTTTAGAGAAACAGAGAGGGGCTGACGTTGACAGTAGTCATTACACTGACACCAGCCCCCAACCTGAGCAGAGGACAGGAGAGAGGAATGAGAGAAGGGGGGAGGGGGGCAGAAGAGGGATGAGTGAGGGAAGAAGGAGTAGAGGAGAGCAAAGGAGAGGGAAAGGATGAAGAGGTGCGGCAAAAATGACAAAATAATGAAAGAGGGAGTGTGGAGAGGGGGTGAAAGGAGACCGTGGAGAAGAGAGGAAATGTGGCCAGGACACACACACACACACACACACCCCCCGCTTAACAACACAGAGCTCAAGCCAACCGAGAAGGAGAGTTCAAAGTTAGGAGGAGACATCTCAACACATCACCTTACTTTCACTGTTCAACACCACGGCCATGAGGTGTCTGGGCTTCCGGCACAACTCCATCACCACACAAAAGGAATAACAGAGATGCTGCTGTTCCCCCACAAGTTCTCTTACCATAATTAGAGTCATTTACATTTCTTGTTTTTTTTCCCCCAGTTGTTCTATTTCCTGATGTTTGCTTATTACAGTCTATGGGATTTAGCAGCAGTATATAACACCTATGTGCTATTATTATAACATGGGTGGGAAAACGACTATGCTCACGGCATCAGTATTACATTCTACTATTTTACCTTCATATCACCATATACAACCCACCACTACCACCTTGTGGTCATTGCTGGTACTCTCTTTATAGAGGTGACTAGGGGTGTAATCTTTAGTCTAAACTGTTAACGTAAAACATTTTGCAATGAAAACTAGAGTTTCTATTGGTCAGATTCAGTTAAGACCCTCCCTGTTTTGTTCCGTTTACCTCCATTTGGTTCCTAGTGACTAGACTCCTGCTGTCGAGACCACAAAACATTTGTCAAATAGCAGCCACTTTATAATTCACTATTCTCCTTAATTCAGTCAAATGCATGAAAGCAAAGATTGAGAGAAAAAGGTAACTAGGGATGAGGGAGAGTACTCAATTCAAAGTCTGCACCAGATTCGAAACGAGTAATTAACAAGTGAAATGTATAAGCCCCGACCAAGAAATGTTTACTTTCGTGGAGTATGTGAAGTACAATGAAAATATTTAAAATGACATGATGAATGATATTAGGACTAGTAATAAACCATAATCTAGCCCTCCATTTGGCAAATCTGACCATAATTCTATCCTCCGGATTCCTGTTTACAAGCAACAACTAAAGCAGGAAGCACCAGTGACTCACTCACTCAATATGGAATTGGTCTGATGACGCAGTTGCTAAGCTACAGGACTGTCTTGCTAGCACAGATTGGAATATGTTCCGAAATTCATCCGATGGCATTGAGGAGTGTGTCGATGACATCGTCCCCATAGTGACCGTACGTACATAAACCAGAAGCCATGGATTACAGGCAACATCCCAACTGAGTTAAAGAGTAGAGCTGCCTCTCAAGGACTGGGACACTATCCCACATGCTTAAAATAAATCCTGCTATGCACTCTGACGAACCAATCAACAGGCAATGTGTCAATACAGAACTAAGATCGAATCCTACTACACTGGCTCTGATACTCGTCAGATGTGGCAGGGCTTGCAAACCATTACAGACTACAAAAGGAAACCCAGCCACGAGCTGCCCAGTGACACGAGCCTACCAGGCAAGCAACACTGAAGCATGCACGAGTGCACCAGCTGTTCCGGACGACTGTGTGATCATGGTATCAAAAGCAGATGTGAGTAACACCTTTAAAAAATGTGAACATTCTAAAACTAAGATGTTTTCTCGGTGCATGCACTGACCAACTGGCAAGTGTCTTCACTGACATTTTCAACCTGTCCCTGTCAGAGTCTAATACCAACATGTCTCAAGCAGACCATCATAGTCCCTGTGCCCAAGAAAGCAAAGGTAACCTACCTCAATGACTACCAACACCGAGTACGCACATCTCTAGCCATGAAGTGCTTTGAGAGGCCAGAAACCCAAGACCCACTCCAATTTGAAGACCGCACCAACAGATCAAAAGATGCTGGACTCTATGGCACTCCACGCTGTCCTTTCCCTCCAGGACAAAAGGAACACCTACATGAGAATGCTGTTCATTGACTACAGCTCAGCGTTCAACACCATAGTGCCCACGAAGCTCGTCACTAAGCTAAGGATCCTGGGACTAAACACCTCCCCCTGAAACTGGATCCAGGACTTTCTGATAGGCCGCCCCCAGGGTGTAAGGGTAGGCAACACCACATATGCCACGCTGATCCTCAACACAGGGGCCCCTCAAGGGTGCGTGCTTAGTCCCCTCCTGTACTCCCTGGCCAAGTATGACTCAAACCTCATCATAAAGTTTTTCATCAAAACAACAGTGGGTGATAAGCGACAACAATGACACAGCCTATAGGGAGGAGGTCAGAGACCTGGCAGTGTGGTGCCAGGATAACAACCTCTCCCTCAGGAGCTGATCATGGACTACAGGAAAAGGAGGACCGAGCACACCCCCATTCACATCGACGGGGCTGTCGTGGAGCAGTTTGAGAGCTTCAAGTTCCTCAAACTAACATTGTCCAAACACACCAAAACAGTCGTGAAGAGGGCACGACAACGCCTATTCCCCCTCGGCAGATTAAAAAGATTAGGCATGGGTCGTCAGGTCCTCAAAAAGTTCTACAGCTGCCCCATCGCATCACCGCCTGGTATAGCAACTACTCGGCATCCGACCGCAAGGTGCTACAGAGGGTCGTGCATATGGCCCTAGTCAGACCGTTCTCTCTGCTACCACATGGCAAGCGGTACCAGAGCGCCATGTCTAGGTCCAAAAGGCTCCTTAACACCTTCTACCCCCAAGCCATAAGACTGCTGAACAGTTAATCAAATGGCCACCTATTTGCATTGACCCCCCTTGCTTTATGCTGCTGCTACTCGCTGTTTATCATCTAGGCATCGTGACTTTACCCCTACCTACATGTACACTGCTGCTACTCGCTGTTTATCATCTACGCATCGTGACTTTACCCCTACCTACATGTACACTACTGCTACTCGCTGTTTATCATCTAGGCATCGTGACTTTACCCCTACCTACATGTGCACTGCTGCTACTCACTGTTTATCATCTACGCATCGTGACTTTACCCCTACCTACATGTACACTGCTGCTACTCGCTGTTTATCATCTAGGCATCGTGACTTTACCCCTACCTACATGTACACTACTGCTACTCGCTGTTTATCATCTAGGCATCCTGACTTTACCCCTACCTACATGTGCACTGCTGCTACTCGCTGTTTATCATCTAGGCATCGTGACTTTACCCCTACCTACATGTACACTGCTGCTACTCGCTGTTTATCATCTAGGCATCGTGACTTTACCCCTACCTACATGTACACTGCTGCTACTCGCTGTTTATCATCTAGGCGTCGTGACTTTACCCCTACCTACATGTACACTGCTGCTACTCACTGTTTATCATCTACCATACGTGACTTTACCTCTACCTACATGTACACTACTGTTGACTCGCTGTTTATCATCTAGGCATCCTGACTTTACCCCTACCTACATGTCATTGTTATTTTATCATCTGATTATTTGTTTTTTTTTACTTTTAGTTTATTCAGTAAATATGATCTTAACTCTCCTTTTTCTTAAAGCTGCACTGTTGGTTAAGGGCTCGTAAAGTAAGCATTTCACGAAAAGGTCTCCACCTGCTGTATTCGGCACATGTGACAAATACAATTCTACTTTTGATTTGAGCCACCCACCTTCAACTGAGAACTAAGAACTAAGAAACATTTCATCAAAAACATGTCAACACACCAGTCCAGATGAGCCAAGAGACAATGACAAACGCAAACTATTGCCATGATGAATATTTCATATTGAGGTCTCATCTCGACAGTAATGTGAAATGTGAATGTTTTTCTCCCTTCTCTAATTGAGTTATTTAAATGACAGAAACAAAGCGCTCGAACTAAAGAAAGTGAAACTAATTTAGAGAAATGTTATTTTTTTATTGCTCCTCCCGTCCCTTTGCTAAGAAAGGAAGACGACAGAACCTAAAGAGAGTCGTCTCGTCTACGAGCTCAATGTCACCCTACACAGTGCACTACTATTGACCAGCGCCCTATGGCTCTAATGCGTTTGAGACGCAGCCCTAGTCTACATTGGTTTGATCAAAAGGGAATTAATACCTCATTTTAACATGTCAGTTAATAACTTTAAATTAGCATACTGGGAGAGAGATTTGCATCACAATATCTGCCTTGCGTTTCTTCGATTTCATAATAAAACTGTAATCACGTCGTCTCTCAGTCTTCCTCTCTGAAGCTACCTACAGCTGTCTACAGATAAACCTTTCAAACTTAACGGCTAGAGAGGAGCGGTACCGGTATTAACCCCTAAGTAGTCGACCATTCAACCATTATGAATTTTATATCTACAGTATAAAGCCTCTGTATTTTATCATTCCGCTCATGTGGAGATTTCAGTCATAGGTTGCTCGAGAACATTGTGAATGACACCGACTCTCCCCCCAAAATGTGAATAAAGATCATAAATGTGTTGTATATATTGTGGTAAATATCACGTGTTACGGTACTCACCCACAAACACAGTCTGTATCCCAAATGGCACCGTATTCTCTATAGTCACTACTTTCACCAAAAGATGTACACAATATAGTGAAGAGCAATAGTAGAGCATCCACCAATCAATCACACAGGAGCTGTTTTCAGTTCAGACTAAGAGCTTTAGGAGAAGAAACAGCTCCTCCTGTTGGTAATGCGATGGTCATACAGGACAGGAACCGCCCATGCCTGCCCCTCTCTCTCTGTGTCATTAGCAGCTTATCAGGTGCTCTGAAATTGGGTGCAAGAGTCGATTCTGAAGCTGCTCTCCTCATTTCCCTACAGCTGGGTGCCTCTTCAAACCCAATCCCTCTCGCCGGGCACCCACTGACAGACAGATGGACGTGCAAAGACCGAGAGATGGAAGGACAGAGAGATGTAAGGACGGGAAAGAAGAGAGAGAGCGAGGCAGACAGAGAGAGACCTGACTGACTTTTAACAAGAGCCAAAACAAACCCAGCACAGAGATTTACTCTGTACCTGGCTTCAAGGTGAACGTTATACAGCTGTAGCGATAACTCTTTCTTTAGGAGATAAATCAAGGCTTTGGATCTGCGAGTTTGACGACACTAAGAACTGGGATCTGAATTGAAGGTCCAAAGTTCACATGAACACAGTCTGGCACAAAAATATATCACAGAAAGAGTCACAATTGTTAGAAATAATTCTGTGGGAAAGTTAACCTGAGCATGCCCAAATAAAGGTAGTCATCTGAAAATTAAACCATGTTCATAATTATCCTTAAGTTCTATATGGAGTTAAGGCTTTACTTGAAAAGTAGTAGGAAATCACTTTAAGGCTTTTTGAAATGAGTTTACAGAATTTGTTTCGACACTCACAGCTGTCCCCCAGTGTCCGTTATGAAGATGTTATTGAAGCAATACAGACCAAATTAAAAAGTGTCTTGAGTTGTATTTGCGTGTTCTACTTTCCTGTAGAAATAGGGGGTGACTGGGACAGGCAATTTTAACATCCACATTTCGTTGTTATTTTTGGTTTGGGGGAGGGGGGTAAAACATGCACCTTACAGGGCTCCCGAGTGGCGCAGCAGTCTAAGACACTGAATCTCAGTGCAAGAGGTGTTACTACAGTCACTTGTTCAAATCCAGGCTGCTTCCCATCCGGCCGTGATTGGGAGTCCCATAGGGCGCCATATAATGGCCCAGCATCGTCAGGGTTTGGCCGCCATTTGTTCTCAACTGACTTTCCTAGTTAAATAAAAGTTTAAATACAAAATAGACTAGGCCTACTATGTTTATTTCTCAACTGTCCTAATATTAAACACATCGCTTATATTTACAACAGGAGTATAGCTGACCTGTCTGGCATGAAAATGAACCACGTGGAAAAATGTCCTCATTTACTACTTAAAGTACAAAGATGACATGTATTTTTCCCCACTGCCCCTGTTTCGATACAGGTGCATGATAATGGTCCACATACAGTGGGGAGAGCAAGTATTTGATGCCGATTTTGCAGGTTTTCCTACTTACAAAGCATGTAGAGGTCTGTAATTTGTATCATCATAGGTACACTTCAACTGTGAGAGATGGAATCTAAAACAAAAATCCAGAAAATCACATTGATTTTTAAGTAATTAATTTGCATTTTATTGCATGACATAAATATTTGATACATCAGAAAAGCAGAACTTAATATTTGGTACAGAAACCTTTGTTTGCAAATACAGAGATCACACGTTTCCTGTAGTTCTTGACCAGGTTTGCACACAATGCAGCAGGGATTTTGGACCACTCCTCCATACAGACCTTCAGGTTTCGGGGCTGTCACTGGGCAATACGGACTTTCAGCTCCCTCCAAAGATTTTCTATTGGGTTCAGGTTTGGAGACTGACGAGGCCACTCCAGGACCTTGAGATGCTTCTTACGGAGCCACTCCTTAGTTGTCCTGGCTTTGTGCTTTGGGTCGTTGTCATGCTGAAAGACCCAGCCACGACCCATCTTCAATGCTCTTACACGCTTCACGGTTGGGATGGTGTTCTTGGGGTTGTACTCATCCTTCTTCTTCCTCCAAACACAGCGAGTGGAGTTTAGACCAAAAAGCTCTATTTTTGTCTCATCAGACCACATGACCTTCTCCCATTCCTCCTCTGGATCATCCAGATGGTCATTGGCAAACGTCAGACGGGCCTGGACATGCGCTGGCTTGAGCAGGGGGACCTTGCGTGCGCTGCAGGATTTTAATCCATGATGGCGTAGTGTGTTACTAATGGTTTTCTTTGAGACTGTGGTCCCAGCTCTCTTCAGGTCATTGACCAGGTCCTGCCGTGTAGTTCTGGGCTGATCCCTCACCTTCCTCATGATGATTGATGCCCCATGGAGACCCAGACCGAGGGTGATTGACCGTCATCTTGAACTTCTTCCATTTTCTAATAATTGCGCCAACAGTTGTTGCCTTCTCACCAAGCTGCTTGCCTATTGTCCTGTAGCCCATCCCAGCCTTGTGCAGGTCTACAATTGTATCCCTGATGTCCTTACACAGCTCTCTGGTCTTGGCCATTGTGGAGAGGTTAGAGTCCGTTTGATTGAGTGTGTGGACAGGTGTCTTTTATACAGGTAACGAGTTCAAACAGGTGCAGTTAATACAGGTAATGAGTGGAGAACAGGAGGGCTTATTAAAGAAAAACTGAACAGGTCTGTGAGAGCTGGAATTCTTACTGGTTAGTAGGAGATAAAATACTTATGTCATGCAATAAAATTTTAATTAATTACTTAAAAATCATACAATGTGATTTTCTGGATTTTTGTTTTAGATTCCGTCTCTCACAGTTGAAGTGTACCTATGATGATACAAATTACAGACCTCTACATGCTTTGTAAGTAGGAAAACCTGCCAAATCGGCAGTGTATCAAAATACTTGTTCTCCCCACTGTATTATTTACACATAAACACAAGATTAAAACAAGAATAGTCTGATGGGTGACAATATTAACTAAAGTGGCCAAATAACTACTTAAAATTAAGCACATGAATCCACTTTACAAGGCGTATAGAGCTTAACTGGTATACATAAGCATCGTGTGAGTTTGAGGAAGATCATTTTCACCATAGAAATGCACCCTTATCATAAAAGCATTACATGCATAATTGCATTTGCGGTCAATTTTGGTAATGGTGTTTTCTGCTAATGGAACATTTGAGCTTATATCCTACTGCCATGTGTGAGCATTGCTGCACTTATGTGAAGAAATAGCCTAACATTTTAAGATAAAAGTTCTGATCTGTTGCATTAGCCACATTACGTAAAAAATAGTTTTGGGATGCTAGTGGTTGTATTAATTTGGGATCTATCGCATCCCACAACTGTCCGAGACTATGTTTGGAATATTTATTTCTCGCACAGAATAGGGTGACTTTTATACTATGGGGAACAGTAGATTAACATTGGCTAGTGCTTTTGCTGTTCGTAAGGCCTACTCATCTTGTTGGCTGGCGAAAATTAAATATCATATATCATCAATATGCACCTCCGAATTGGATAAGGACGCGCACATTTATGTCCCCGATGTGTTGAGTCTTCACTTGTAGCCTGTGAGAAAGAACCAATCACGTGATGGAGAGTCATTTGAGTGAGATATTATTCGGAGCGCTCAGCATTCAGGGAGAAGGGCAAAACGGCCACAAAAGGCATGGATTTTTTTTAGGGTGCATTACGATTACATAAAATGATATACAATTCTAGGCATTATCAAATGCTTGTCAAATTGTGAATGAGAGCCTATTGGAGTGTTTACAGCCTGCGCAAAAAACAAAAGCAGACCTCATGCCTTTCAAGCGACTTTTTTCAAATCATCATTAGAGTCTCATCAGGCAGTCTTACAATGTATTAAAATCTAAACTTAAAGCTCAACGTTTGTAGAACACCTAAAGTTACATTAACTCTAAATTAAGCATATAGGAGTACAGATTTGTGTGTTAACCGCTCAACACAGAATTGCCGTAAGTGCGCACTCCCCCAAATCAATTGGAGAAAAAAAAAATCCTTTCTATTTTATTCAGGCTGGTACAGGTACATTGATTTTTTTTTTAGACTTTTTAAAATGTAGATGTTCCAAACTTCTGCATCAGTGGCTTGTAGGCTGTGTGGAAGTCAGGACATGCTAAATGTGTTTATGTTAATTAACTGTCAACCACCGTGAGACAGTTATTTGCTTGACAATCACCAGCTGACCGCCACAGCCCTAACTGTTTCTTAGAAAGACGTGAAGAGTGTTTAGAAACAATATGTGAAAAGTCCAAGTGTCTTTCTCAAATTTACTCCTCAGTCTATTTATGGCAAACACACACATAGAAGAGACTGTCTACACACAACATACGTTTTAAGATTTTTTCAATGTCAGCAGCAAAAGTTGTGCAAAGCCCGTACAGGTAAGCAGTATCGCATCCTCCTTCCTGATCAACAGTTGTTGCAATCTCAGGGTCATGGGAGTGTTGCAATCATGAACAAAGCTTTGTTGTAGGTGCAATGAAACACAACTTTTACTAGAATATCCCAACTGACAACGCATGGACAGAGCCCTCCCAGTCACCTGGGGTGACCTTGTAGGAGTCCATAGAAAAACTACTTAGAATTGGACTTTCTTTAGCAAGCCTGTGTGTGTGTGTGTGGTGTGTGGTGTGTGGTGTGTGGTGTGTGGTGTGTGGTGTGTGCGTGTGTGCGTGTGTGCGCGTGTGCGTGTGTGCGCGTGTGTGCGTGTGTGTCAGATTCTGCTGGACATTTGACCAGCAGCATTTTAATTTAATGAGTTATGAGAAATGAAGCAGACCCATATGCATTGGGTGCATTACCTAATTAGGGGTGTCCACCCACAGTGCCTAAAATGACAAATCATTTTATGGAGACTCATCTTAACAGAACATGTAACTCGAGGATGAAACCGAATTCCCAATTTGCACTTTGAAGATGCCACATTTACTTTTCCTCAGGCAACAAGACGAGTAATGAACATCAAAGATTCGAGCCTTTGTCAATCTAATATACATAGTAGAAAAGTTTACCTATTCTAATGGTCAGCTTTCATTCTGGGTGAGAAATAGCCAATTCCGATGGCACGATAGACCTCAAATTCATACAACAGTAAGCTACAGTACATTAAAAAAAACTTTAAACTTTTTTTTAACTTTAAAAAGCAATGAGGCTGATGCAACTGACCAGAACGATTAGCTAAACATTTATAAACTATTATTTCTTCACATCATAAGCACAGCAATGCGCACAAGGCAGTAGCCTACACTTGAATGTTCATTCCATAATGCAATTAGTGGGAAAATACCATTGTCAAAAGCACACCGCACACGCCAACGGTTTCACCTGACAGATTACATTTGGTTTTTTTTTAAAGAAGGGAGATCTAAAGTTGCAACAAATTTCATGGGTTTTGGATACTGGACAATGAAAGAAAGTTTAAGGGAAAAAATTATATTTATAAAACAAGGGCGGGACTGGACAAAATGTGCACATGTCTCTAACTGAACAAAAAAATAAATGCAAAATGCAACAATTTCTAAGATTTTACAGAGTTACAGTTCATAAGAAAATCAGTCTGCTAATCCATGAACGGTTAAAAATATCTCAGAAAAACCCCACCAGCACAAAGTGGGCACCTTGTTCATTGTGGCCAACGCTGAAATCAGCAAACCACCTCGATTTAGAGCATCCCAAACATGGGTGACACAACACCATGGGACATGCAGTCTGACATGGGGCCATGGTGAAACAGTTGACACCAGGATTCATCCGTGAAGAGCACACTTCTCCAGCGTGCCAGTAGCCATAGAAGGTGAGCATTTGCCGACTGATGTCGGTTACCAGGCTGAACTGCAGTCAGGTCAAGAACCTGGTGAGATGGATAAGCACGCAGATGAGCTTCCCCGAAGACTGTTTCTGGCAGTTTTTGCAGCCATTTTTTGTTGTTGTGCAAACCCAGTTTCATCAGCTGTCCGGGTGGCGGGTCTTATACGATCCCGCAGGTAAAGAAGCCGGATGTGGAGGTTCTGGGCTGAGAAAGAAGCTTTTTGTGCATATGGAACATTTCTGGGATCTTTTTTTTCAACTCATGAAACATGGGACCAACACGTCACATGTTGCGTTTATATTTTTGTTCTGTATTTACGGTATGCCAACAGTGTGCAACAATGCTTCAGAACCATCCCAGATAACCAATCCGAATGGCTTCATATACAGTGCCTTCGGAAAGTATTTAGACCCCATGACTTTGTCCACATTTATGTTACAGACTTATTCTAAATAGTCCCCCCCCCCTCAATCTACAAACAATACCCCATAATGACAAAGCAAAAGTAGGTTAGAATTTGTAAATTTATTACAAAAAAAAAAAAAAACTGAAATCTCACATTGACCCTTTACTAAGTCCTTTATTGAAGCTCCTTTGGCAGCGATTACGGTCTCGAGTCTTCTTGGGTATGATGCTACAAGCTTATCGCACCTGTATTCGGGTGGTTTCTCCCATTCTTCTCTGCAGAACCTCTCAAGCTCTGTCAGGTTGGATGGGGAGCATTGCTGCACAGCTATTTTCAGGTCTCTCCAGAGATGTTCGATCCGGTTCAAGTCCAGGCTCTGGCTGAGCCACTCAATGACATTCAGAGACTTGTCCAAAAGCCACTCCTGCGTTGTCTTGGCTGTGTGCTTAGGGTCGTTGACCTGTTGGAAGGTGAGCCTTCGCCCCAGTCTGAGGTCCTGAACTCTCTGGAGCAGATTTTCATCAAGGATCTCTTCATTCTTTGCTCCAGTCCTTGCCGCTGAAATACATCCCCACAGCATGATGCTACCACCACGCTTCACCGTAGGGATGGTGCCAGGTTTCCTCCAGACGTGACGCTTGGTATTCAGGCCAAAGATTTCTAATCTTGGTTTCATCAGACCAGAGAATCTTGTTTCTCAAACTCCAAGCAGGTTATCATGTGTCTTTTATTGAGGAGTGGCTTCCGTCTGGCCACTACCATAAAGGCCTGATTGGTGGAGCTCTGCAGAGATGGTTGTCCTTCTGGAAGATTCTACCATCTCCACAGAAGAACCTCCCTGACCAAGGCCCTTCTCCCATGACTACTCAGTTTGGCCGGGCGGCCAGCTCTCAGAAGAGTAATGGTGGTTCATAACTTTTTCACTTTAAGAATGTGTTCTTGGGGACCTTCAAAGCTGCAGAAATGTTTTGGTACCCTTGTCCAGATCAGTGCCTCGACACAATCTTGACTCGTAGCTCTAAGGACAATTCCTTTGACCTCATGGCTTGGTTTTTGCTCTGACATGCACGGTCAACTGTGGGACCTTATATAGACAGGTGTGTACAGGTGGAATCCAATCAAGTTGTAGAAACAGCTCAAGGATGATCAATGGAAACAGGATGCACATTTCGAGTCTTATAGAAAAGGGTCTGAATATTTATGGAGTATTGTGAGTAGATTGAGGGAAAAAAATATTTATTCAATTTTAGAATAAAAGCTGTAACGTAACAAAATGTGGAAAAAGTGAAGGGGTCTGAATACCTTCTGAATGCACTGTATTTTAAAGTAATAAACATGTAATATAACAATCACTGAAGTGATTCGCATCTCACGTCTGGAACAATTATTCTCAAAGAACAATCACTTGAAATGGGGCTCAATTCGGCAAGTTGAAAGACATTTTCAGGGTTACAACCGAACTCTTGTCTTTTCAATAGGACAGGTGTTCGATTTACTTTATCAGACCAGTACCTTGGAATTTCCTATACGGATTAACAAATCTACATTGAACACTGCATGGGGATGAATTATGGCCACAGCATCCGTTTGATCCGGAAGTCTATTGACACACCAAAATGTGTCAGTCTAAGCTAGAGATATCTGTTTTCATGCATGGGCTGCGTCTCAATCCACCACATACGCCTATGTCAGCCTTGCGCATCTGCAGTCGAAGGTGGCTGAGCTACAGTGGTGTTTGTCAGACCAGGAGACGGGTCTTAATGACCGACGAAAATACTCTCAGTCTTTGAAAATATGCACAAATATTAGTTTGATAGTGTGGTAATAGCCTAGGCTAACCAATTCTAAATGCCACTAGCAATTTAACAAAAGTAGGGTCGTCACTGAGGTAAGTTGCCACAGCCACAAAGTAATAAACCCTGCTTGTTTCTACAATTTTGCATCAAAAAATCTGATTTTAACCACAGTTAAACTTATGCCTAACCTTAAATTACAACCAACAAGCACATTTTTGTTTATGAATTTTTAAAGAGCCAATTTTGACTTTGTGAATACCCTAACTAGTGACAACCACAAAGTAGCCTAAACAGAAAATTATGCAAATATTCCAAAACTGCAGCTCATTGTTGGAACACATATTTACCTAGTCCATTTCGAGTTTGTGATAAAACTATCTCACATGGAATGTGGCTTGCGTATCCCATCAGTTCAATAAGTTTATATCAACAATTATTTCTATAGGCACACACAGCACGCATGTGTAAAGCAAGCAGTCGGAAAGCAATTGAGTGAGTGAGGGATGAAGGGGAAAGGGATTTAGGAGGCAGAACTGTGTGATGCTTGGCTTGGTTTATTTTTTGTTGTGTTCCGCAAATGCACATGTACAAATGGAACACTAGAGCCAGAGCAAATTAACGTCGTCTTCAAGACAACATTTTGACCAAATAGTTTCAGTTTTTTTTTAATGTAAAAAAATCTCCGGTTAAATCAAGTTCTAACAGTCCGAGTACTTGATTACTCATGCCCATCAATGTGTAACGCGCTGAAGCCTGCCTTCCGTTGCCTAATGCATTTGAATGGTAAAAGGGAAGCACGCTTCAATTACCACCTGAGAAAGAAAAAATGTTTTGATCTTTTTAAAATCGTGGCCATCAAAACTGTTTTTAACACACAATTGCATTTACAACTGTTAACCAATGGTTGAGCTTATTAAAAGCACGTTTCACTCTAGCAGCAACGAATGAGCTGTTTGAAAAGTTGTAGCAGCAACTCTCGCGCTGTCAAATGTAAATATATTTCCATCAATTGGTATTTCAATCAAGGCTAAAAGCATTATTTTGCAATGGGATTTTCCTGCATCTCCCAGGCTCATTTTTTGGGATCGGACCAAAAGCTTACCGGCTAACGGAAGCCCTGGTGTGTGAAAAGCAAGCGACTGAGTATGAGAAGGAGCAAGTGAGTGAGTGTGAGAGAGAACAATTGAGAAAGTGAGCGTGAATATCCATCTGCCATTCACCTGGATGACCTTGTAGAAGTATGCGTACTGCCGAGCGGTGTTCTTGTACTGGCTGAGGACGTCCTGGATGGCCTGAGTGGACAGCAGGTGGCGTACTTCCTCCTCTTCATAGTAGAGAGGGGTGTCGTAGTCCCCGGGGAGGGTCTTGATGTAGGGCAGCCAGGGGGAGGAGGGGTCAGCCCGCTCACACAGCAGGTGGAGGGCCAGAGTCACATTACCCATGGCCTGGAGAATACGGTCCTGGCTGTACAGGGGACCTGGGAGGGAGAGAAGAGAATTTACATACAGAACAGTGTGTGTGTGTGGACCCTAGGGGAGGACAAAGCACAAGGGGGTTTCAAATGTCAGAGCTCAAAGCCTTGTTGTCAAATTAAAACGTTATATGTCACATGCGCCGAATACAAAAGGTGTACTGGACCGTACAGTGAAATGCTTACTTTACAAGCCCTTAACCAACAATGCAGTTAAGAAAAGTAAGTAAAAAAATAAATAATTGATGAGTAAAAAATGTAAATAACAAATAATTAAAGGAGCGGCAGTAAAATAACAGTAGCAAGGCTATATACAGGGTGCGATGTCGCACCCTCTTAACGACTGTTTTGGTATGTTTGGACCATGATATAGTTTGTTGGTGATGTGGACACCAAGGAACTTGAAGCTCTCAAACTGCTCCACGACAGCCCTGTCGATGAGAATGGGGGCATGCTCAGTCCTCCATTTCCTGTAGTCCACAATCATTTCCTTTGTCTTGATCACGTTGAGGGAAAGGTTGTTATCCTGGCACCACACGGGCCATGTCCCTGACCACCTCACTATAGGCTCTCATCGTTGTCGGTGATCAGGCCTACCACTGTTGTCGTCAGGCAAACTTAATGATGGTGTTTGGGAGTCGTGTCTGGCCATGCAGTCATGAGTGAACAGGGAGCACAGGAGGGGACTAAGCACGCACCCCTGAGGAGCCCCCATGTTGAGGATCAGCATGGTAGATGTGTTGTTACCAACCCTTACCACCTGGGGGTGGCCTGTCAGGAAGTCCATGATCCAGTTGCAGAGGGAGGTGTTTCCAAAACTGTAAAAATATTGTCTGTGAGTATAACAGAACTGATGTTGCAGGCGAAAGCCTGAGAAAAATCCAATCCGGAAGTGCCTCATGTTTTGAAAGCGCTGCGTTCCAATGTATCCCTATTGAGCAGTGAATGGGCTATCAACCAGATGACTCTTTCGCCGTATTCCCGAAGGTGTCTACAGCATTGTTTACGCATTTATGTTGAAGAATACCCGTAGGCAGCTACATTGCGCAAGTGGTCACCTGATGCTCCCAGAGAGACTCTCGCGTAAAATACAGAGGTAGCCATTACTCCAATCGGTCCTACTGAAAAACTAATTGTCCCGATGGTTATATTATCGAATAGATATGTGAAAAACACCTTGAGGATTGATTCTAAACAACGTTTGCCATGTTTGTCGATATTATAGAGCAAATTCGGAAAATGTGAAGAACAAACGGAGCTATTTCGCCTACAAAAATAATATTTTTTGGAAAAAAGGAACATTTGCTATCTAACTGGGAGTCTCATGAGTGAAAACATCTGAAGTTCTTCAAAGGTAAATTATTTAATTTGATTGCTTTTCTTATTTTGGTGAAAATGTTGCCTGCTGCTAGCAGGGCATAATGCTATGCTAGGCTATGGTAAACTTACACAAATGCTTGTCTAGCGTTGGCTGTAAAGCATATTTCGAAAATCTGAGATGACAGTGTGATTAACATGAATAGGAAAATGAGTAAGAGTTCAAAAGTTTATACAATTCACAACCAAAGCTCACGCTGAGGTTGGCTTAGTTCTGTAGTTGACATGTTAGCCCTTTTCAACGTATGGACCGTCATCCTATTGTCTTCAGAACAGATAGTTACATTTTCGTCAAGGCTTTATATAGTGGAGGGAGAGAAGGGTGTGTTTCATAGTTTATAACCCATGTCTCTTCACAGGGGCGGGCCACTGACTGAGCAGAGCTCTAACTTTATGAAAATCAAAATCTCTCATTTGGAAGCTAAAATTACATTTCATCTTTTCACAAATAGTTTCATATTTAAACATTTAAATTGCACAACAATTCCATGTGAATCTGATAACTAGAATCTGTAGACTTTCCCAGATACAGTTTATGTCGCCCTGTCATCAGTCATAATGTCTCAGATGACAACCGAACTGACATCATATTCAATAAGTACCAACGCATATTTTCAACTGGTTCTATTACCGAAATATGGTTCCTTTCCCCCACTTGTTTGATGTTCCCAGATTCTTCTCTATGTTCAACAAAGGCTATTCAAGAGTCCTTCAGTAGAGTCAGAGAGAGAGGGAAGGGAGAAAGGTATTTATAGGGGGGGTCATAAACCTTACCCACAGGCCAACGCCATGACACAAAATAAAAATGCATTATTATTCCAATACCATTACTACAGAGAATCAGACAAATTATGTTACCCTCTGCCTATTGGCGACAAGCCGGTCTCAAAACACAACACTGCCCATTTATGACAAAAAAAAAGCTCTTTATCCGACTCGCGTTTCAAAGATGTCTAGAAATGTACAAGCTTTGCGCTCTTAAAGGAAGCAATCTCTCCCCTAATCTATAACTGGGCTAACAACTCACTAACTAGCAAAGGATATGAACAAAATGTACACGTGGCTACATGCAGCACTCTCTTAGATTCAAAACAAGCGTATCTACTCACGACCGCTCATGCTGTAAACACAGTCCAGTTCAAAGTAAATGGCACAGATCCATATATGGCAATAGTCAATTTGCATATTGGCCAACTGCAGCTCTGATTGGTTATGCCGCACTGGTCTGTGTAGAGTACAGGCTGAGTTGTACATGTCAATGCAATAGAATCCTACTCCGATCCGTTCTGCCTACAACAAAATCTCTTGCATAGTTTGTTTTGTTTCGGTATGTTGTATTGAAAGTGGCTAATATTGTGTTGATTTTATCACAATTGCCACAGTAAAGGGAAACGTTGATAATGTTAACAGGGAAAACTCTAGAACAGTGGTCACCAACCTTTTCTGATTCAAGATCACTTTGAGACAAGGGAGAGAGCAGCAGACTGAGCCTCTCAAATTCCCTCCACTGACACTCAAATAGGGACACAGTCTTCCAGCTGATGGCAAAACTCGAGTCGCACCGCATTATTTCTGCCTCATGCACAAATTAATGTTGTTACTCCTATGAACAGAGAAAGTGAAATATTCCTTGATTTTAATAAAAGTCCCAAGCCTAATAATAACAACGCAGGTCTATAGATAGATTTTCCTACTCATTCATTGCTGCTGCACTGCTTGTAGTAGCACTGAGTGGAAATAGGAAGAACGCGCATTTTTTGGCTTATAAAAGTGTTGAATACGAGGTGTTGACAGTGATGAGTAAGAACATCAACATGATCTCAGTCATAAAAACAGCATCTCTTTGCTGTATTCATTGACAGTCTCTCTAGTCGTGGTGTTAAATGTTTTGAAATCTCACAGTATCAACTTGGCTGTAGCTTTCTTTTATGGTTGCTACGTTACTGCAGACAGTCTGAGGCATCCGATTGGCCAATGGCAGACCTATAGTGCACTTGATTTGCTCTCCGGGTCCACCGGGAAGGCATAGTTTGTACCTTCAGACACATGAAATGGTTCAAAATGGCAACAGTCCGAGATGAATAAAATTTAAAAAATAGGAACACAAGGCTTTTATAGTTGGGATTTTTCAGAAATGTTTGGCGATCGACTAGGAATGCCTTGGAGATCTTCCACTGCTCTAGAAAGTTGACTGAAGTTTAATCTCGTGCTTCTCTCTGTCGGCTGATATTTCTACTGTGCAGTCCTGGGGAAGCTGCACGGCAGTCTCGAGGCTACTGCATGCCCGCGCACAGCTTAGAGGGAACATTGCTTGTGACTCTGTGGTCGAGCACCTGCCTCTCCTTGAGTGACAGGGGGCATGGGGTGGTGTGGGAAACGGCATGTAGCAGGAGGAGAGGGAGAACGACGACTCAAGTAGTAAACTAGAAAAAAAAAATATATATATATATATATAACTTTAAACATACCAAACACTGAAATACTGTTATAGAAGTGAAAGTAAAAACACAATACCGGTCTGTGTATCAATACCGCTATATATCCGGTATACCACTCAGCCCTCTATGGGGCTTACGTTGTCACTCACCCAGGACAGAGTTCTTGGCCGATTCCACAGTCATCAGCATCTTCCTGGGGATCCACAGAAACAGCTCCTCTGCCTGAGGAAACAAATGTTATCAGAATGGACAGTGGATTTCCATGCTTGAATTACATGGGTGAATCTAAAGTTTGGCCCGTGATTTTAGTTCACCCCAGGTTTATTTGAATAATATTATTCATTGTACACTTAGTGTAAAATCATTCAAGAGTGTTAGCTACATCATTGAACTCCCACCAACTCACAGAGAGGAAAGGTAAGAGAAAGGGCAGAGCCCTGTAGTGTTGCACGGCATACTGAAACCTCAGTACTTTTTCTATATCCCCCAAAAAGAAAGGTAGGTGCTCAAATTTTTTGCTACGTTCAGTATCTGTGCATCTCACGTGATTGAGAGGATCAAGTCTGTCTATCAGCGCAGCTGTTTTAATGCACGAAGAGCAAAGTGCCTGCTCCACTTATTCCTTGCTAGCTAAAGCTGTCTGGGCCGTAACCTCCCCACTCACGCTGCACAGAAATTAACACACTTAAATAATGCAACACGGCATATAGAACATGGAAACTGTTCATTACTGTTCGCAAAACAATGTCAAATACAAGCTAGAACACTTTTACAATGCAACACGATACTGGTATCTTCCAGCTTTAACTTCCTTGCTAGCTTACAGCTGAAGCAATGTCCATTCACTACCCTAATACCATAACGCAAAATATGTGGATTTCGAAAGATGATCGTCACCAAAAAGTCATTAACTTGCTTCATCTCCCTCGCCTCCTGTCTGGTTCCCACATTATGCCTCATGAAGTCAATACTTCTTCTATGCAAATGTTGTGGATGAGTACAATAAAATAAATGGTTCTCCTAGCAGTTGCTAATAAAATAATAAAGTCCTCAAATGGAAAGGATTGTCATCTGCAGCCCCGTGAAATTAGCATATTTTTTGTTTTGTTTTAAGCCTTATTTTACCAGGTATGTTGACTGAGAACACATTCAGCAACGACCTGGGGAATAGTTACAGGGGAGAAGACGGGGGAAATTAATGGGCCAATTGGAAGCTGGGGATGATTAGGTGGCCACAACGGTATGAAGGCCAAATTAGGAATTTAGCCAGGACACCGGTGTTAACATCTTACGATAAGTGCCATGGGATCTTGAGCACTGAGAGCCAGGCGTTTAACGTCCCATCCGAAAGACAGCACCTTACACAGGGCAGTGTCCCCAATCACTACCCTGAGGCATTGGGATATCATTTTTGGGGGGACCAGAGGAAAGAGTGCCTCCTCTACTGGCGCTATAACACCACTTCCAGCAGCATCTGTTCTCCCATCCAGGGACCAAACAGGACCAACCCTGCTTAGCTTCAGAGGAAAGACAGTAGTTGTTGCTGCTGGCCAATAACTCAAATGCATGCATTGCACACACTCTTATTGAATAATATGCATTCGCCTGCATCGTGATTTACCCAGTTTATCAATAGAGATATAAAAATAAATGATAAACCTTTGTTGTTTTGTAGCTAGGTTGGTTAAGGGAAAGGGGGCTACCTAGTCAAACTGTACAACTTAATGCATTCAACTGAAATGTGTCTTCCGCATTTCACCAAACCCCTCTGAATCAGAGAGGTGAGGAGAACTGCCTTAATCTACGTCGTCGGCAAACAGTGGTTTAACTGCCTTGTTCAGGGGCAGAAAGACGATTTTTCCTTGTCAACTCTGGGATTAGATCTTGCCAGTTTTTGGTTACTGCAACAATGCTCTAACCACTAGGTTACTGGTTAAAACAAAGTGATTGCATAATTGATCATTTAATGCATAGATGGCTGTCTCAAAAAAAAAATGGACATCAAAATGTTCAAATGTAATGATATTGAACTCAAAAGATGTCCAAAGATTTAACAGATCAGTAGTTGAGTTTGGATCAAGAGCCTTTCTGTGACTTTGGCTAATAAGTCTTTCTTTGTTATGGTATCATTTTGGTATCGAGTAGCTTGATACTAAACCTGGTATCGGTATCAAAGTCATAATTCCGCTATCATGACAGCAACAGAGCCCTGGGCTTCATACAAACAACTCAGCCTGTTTGATCGATCAGACCTAAACAGCAGCCATTTTAGAACATCAATAATGAGGGCTAATTGGTGGGTCATTATGAGAAGAACACCAATAAGAGAGAATTAAGCCTTGTTTCCTCTGTTGAAATATAATCAAGGAGCTGATCAATCTAGATAGTCTATGGAGGAAGCCTCAGGTCAAGGCCTTTCTCATCCTTAAAAATACCTTGGAGTAATTTTGTTAATCAGTTAAACTTGTACAATAAGAAACTTTGGTTTCCATTGCAAAACGTTTTGCTACGATGTGCACTAATGATCACGACCCAAGTGATGTCACCCTGACAACTTGCCATGGACACCGGCCGATCCGGTTGTAGCGACCCACCTTGATGTCCTTGGTGGCCCTGAGGCCAAAGCCCTCGCCAGCAAAGTTGGCGATCTCAAAACCCTCGCAGGACGCTCCACTCTCCTGAGCCCACGCCATCAGCGTCGGGAAGAACTCCTCTCTGCTGCCCTCGAATATCACTGAGATACCTGGGAAAGAGACGGAGAAACACAAGCACACACAGTTATGATCAAACTCAAGTTCTTCCTATTTAATCTATATAGGCCATGGCTCAAATCCAGCTGTGTGTGTGTGTATGTGTGTGCAGTAATTGTAGTTTTATTACCATTTTCCATTAGGAAAATGTGGCGCCGGACAACGTGAGGGGGAAGATTTTAATTTAAACGGTCATTTGAGAAATTTACCAGACTCATATGCATTGGGTGCATAACCCATTACGGCATCCACCCACAAAGCTTAGAATGACAGAAATCCAATTTACATTATGTTTATGCATCTTAACAGAACATTTACATTATGGTAATGTATCTTAACTTCTTTGGAAAAGGGGGCGGTATTTTGACGTCCGGATGAAAAGCGTGCCCAAAGTAAACTGCCTGCTACTCAGGCCCAGAAGCTAGGATATGCATATAATTGGTAAATTTGGATAGAAAACTATAAAGTTTCTAAAACTGTTAAAAATAATGTCTGTGAGTATAACAGAACTGAAATGGCAGGCGAAACCCCGAGGACAAACCCCCCAAAAAAAAAAAAAAAAAATGATTTCAATAGCTGGCACATTTATAATAGGGCGAGATCGTGCCCGATTGCAGTTCCTAGGGCTTCCACTAGATGTCAACAGTCTTTAGAAAGTTTCAGGCTGGTTTTTTGAAAAATTTGCCAGAAATTGTAGTTTTGCTTGGTGGCTCCCATTTTGGCTGTAGTGTTTCCAAGCGCGTGAATGAGAGCACGTTCTTTGGTCATTTTTTTTAAAAGACAATTAACGACGATTCTCCGTCTTAAATTGTATTGTTTATTTGCGTATTAGGGTACCTAAGGTTTGATTATAAACGTTGATTAACTTGTTTGGATAAGTTTATTGGTAATGTTTGGGATTCATTTTGTATGCATTTTGGAGGGAAACCGAGTGGATTATTGACTGAAGTGCACCAGATATACTGAGTTTTTATGGATATAAAGAAGGACTTTATCGAACAAAAGGACCATTTGTAATGTAACTGGGACTTTGGAGTGCCAACAGAAGATCTTCAAAGGCATATATCGCTATTTCTAACTTTCGTGTCGCAACTCCCTGGTTGAAAATGATTTGTTATGTATTTGTGTGCTGAGCGCTGTCCTCAGATAATCGCATGGTTTGCTTTCGCTGTAAAGCCTTTTTGAAATCTGACACGGCGGCTGGATTAACAACAAGTTAACTTCTCTAGGGTAGGGGGCAGCATTGGGAATTTTGGATGAAAAGCGTGCCCAAATTAAACTGCCTGCTATTCAGCCATAAAAGCTAGAATATGCATATAATTAGTAGATTTGGATTAAAATAAACTGACGTTTCGAAAACTGTTTGAATAATGTCTGAGTATAACATATGGCAGGCAAAAACCTGATAAATCCAACCAGGAAGTGGGAAATCTGAGGTTTGTAGTTTTTCAACTCTTGCCCTATCGAATACATAGTGTCAATGAGGTCATATTGTACTTCCTAAGGCTTCCACTAGATGTCAACAGTCTTTAGAAACTTGTTTGATGCTTCTACTGTGAAGTGGGGGTGAATGAGAGGGGAATGAGTCAGAGGTCTGCCAGAGAGCCACGAACTCAGTCTCGCGCGTTCACGTGAGAGCTGTTCCATTGCATTTCTACAGACAAAGGAATTCTCCGGTTGGAACATTATTGAAGATTCACGTTAAAAACATCATAAAGATTGATTCTATACATCATTTCACATGTTTCTACGGACTGTAAAGGAACTTTTCGACTTTGTCTGCTCCTAGTAATCGCGCGTCGTGAGTTTGGATTGTGTACTGAACTCGAACAAAAATTAAGTATTTGGACATAACTGATGGACATTATCGAACAAAACAAACATTTGTGCAACTGGGATTCCTGGGAGTGCATTCTGATGAAGATTATCAAAGGTAAGTGAGCATTTATAATGCTATTTCTGACTTCTGTTGACTCCAACATGGCGGATATCCGTTTGGCTTGATTTGTCGTCTGAGTGCCATACTCAGATTATTGCATGGTTTGCTTTTTCCGTAAAGTTTGTTTGAAATCTGACACAGCTGTTGCATTAAGGAGAAGGGGATCTAAAATCCCATGCATAACAGTTGTATCTTTTAGCAATGTTAATTATGAGTATTTCTGAAAAATTGATGTGGCTCTCTGCAAAATCACCAGATGTTTTGGAACTACTGAACATAACGTGCCAATGTAAACTCATATTTTTGGATATAAATATGAGCTTTACTGAACAAAACACACATGTATTGTTTAACATGAAGTCCTATGAGTGTCATCTAATAAAATTAATCACTAACCTTTGATGATCATCTATATTTCTGCTTTTTGTGACTTGGCTCTTTGGCTGGAAAATTGGCTGTGTTTTTCTATGACTCGGCTCTGACCTAACATAATAGTTTGGTTAACTTTTGTCGTAAAGCCTTTTTGAAAATCGGACATTGTGGCTGGATGTACAACAAGTGTAGCTTCAACATGGTGTAAAATGCATGTATGTTTGAGGAATTTTAACTATGGGATTTCTGTTTTTAATTTGGCGCCCTGCAGTTTCACTGGCTGTTGACCCACGTACCCTAGAGAGGTTAAGCTTTATTTTGATGAATTGCACTTGTGATTTCATTAAAGTTTAATATTTACAGTAATTTAATTTAGGCCCGAGCGTCCCACTGATCTGCAAGAAGTTAACAGAACATGCAACTCATCTAATGAAAGCAGCCAATAAAACGTAATTTTCTAACATTTGTTAAAATGCATTCTAAACAGCGCACCTGTGAAAACGCGCCATTCGAAACAGCGCACCTGTGAAAACGCGCCATTCGAAACAGCGCACCTGTGAAAACGCGCCATTCGAAAGCGCACCACCTGTGCGCCAGCTCGAAACAGCGCACCAGAAAACGCGCCATTCTAAACAGCGCACCTGTGAAAACGCGCGCATTCTGGGAAAACGCGCCATTCGAAACAGCGCACCTGGGAAAACGCGCCATTCTAAACAGCGCACCTGGGAAAACGCGCCATTCTAAACAGCGCACCTGGGAAAACGCGCCATTCTAAACAGCGCACCTGGGAAAACGCGCCATTCTAAACAGCGCACCTGGGAAAACGCGCCATTCTAAACAGCGCACCTGGGAAAACGCGCCATTCTAAACAGCGCACCTGGGAAAACGCGCCATTCTAAACAGCGCACCTGGGAAAACGCGCCATCTGGGAAAACGCGCCATTCTAAACAGCGCACCTGCCATTCTAAACAGCGCACCTGGGAAAACGCGCCATTCTAAACAGCGCACCTGGGAAAACGCGCCATTCTAAACAGCGCACCTGGGAAAACGCGCCATTCTAAACAGCGCACCTCGCCATTCTAAAAACAGCGCACCGCACCTGGGAAAACGCGCCATTCGCCATTCTAAAAACAGCGCATTCTAAACAGCGCCTGGGAAAACGCGCCATTCGCCATTCTAAACAGCGCTGGGAAAACGCGCATTCTAAACAGCGCACCTGGGAAAACGCGCCATTCTAAACAGCGCACCTGGGAAAACGCGCCATTCTAAACAGCGCATCTGGGAAAACGCGCCATTCTATACAGCGCACCTGGGAAAACGCGCCATTCTAAACAGCGCACCTGGGAAAACGCGCCATTCTAAACAGCGCACCTGGGAAAACGCGCCATTCTAAACAGCGCACCTGGGAAAACGCGCCATTCTAAACAGCGCACCTGGGAAAACGCGCCATTCTAAACAGCGCACCTGGGAAAACGCGCCATTCTAAACAGCGCACCTGGGAAAACGCGCCATTCTAAACAGCGCACCTGGGAAAACGCGCCAAAACAGCGCTGCACCTGGGAAAACGCGCCATTCTAAACAACAGCGCTAAACAGCGCACCTGGGAAAACGCCATTCTAAACAGCGCACCTGGGAAAACGCGCCATTCTGGGAAAACGCGCCATTCTAAACAGCGCACCTGGGAAAACGCGCCATTCTAAACAGCGCACCTGGGAAAACAGCGCACCTGGGAAAACGCGCCATTCTAAACAGCGCTGGGAAAACGCGCCATTCTAAACAGCGCACCTGGGAAAACGCGCCATTCTAAACAACAGCGCACCTGGGAAAACGCGCCATTCTAAACAGCGCACCTGGGAAAACGCGCCACAGCGCACGCGCCCTAAACAGCGCACCTGGGAAAACGCGCCATGGGAAAACGCCATTCTCTGGGAAAAATTCTAAACAGCGCAGCGCACCTGGGAAAACGCGCCATTCTAAACAGCGCACCTGGGAAAACGCGCCATTCTAAACAGCGCACCTGGGAAAACGCGCCATTCTAAACAGCGCACCTGGGGGCCATTCTAAACAGCGCACCTGGGAAAACGCGCCATTCTAAACAGCGCACCTGGGAAAACGCGCCATTCGAAACAGCGCACCTGGGAAAACGCGCCATTCGAAACAGCGCACCTGGGAAAACGCGCCATTCGAAACAGCGCACCTGGGAAAACGCGCCATTCGAAACAGCGCACCTGGGAAAACGCGCCATTCTAAACAGCGCACCTGGGAAAACGCGCCATTCGAAACAGCGCACCTGGGAAAACGCGCCATTCTAAACAGCGCACCTGGGAAAACGCGCCATTCGAAACAGCGCACCTGGGAAAACGCGCCATTCTAAACAGCGCACCTGGGAAAACGCGCCATTCGAAACAGCGCACCTGGGAAAACGGCCATTTTAAACAGCGCACCTGGGAAAACGTGCCATTCTAAACAGCGCACCTGGGAAAACGCGCCATTCTAAACAGCGCACCTGGGAAAACAGCGCACCATTCTAAACAGCGCACCTGGGAAAACGCGCCATTCTAAACAGCGCACCTGGGAAAACGCGCCATTCTATACAGCGCACCTTGGAAAACGCGCCATTCTAAACAGCGCACCTGGGAAAACGCGCCATTCGAAACAGCGCACCTGGGAAAACGCGCCATTCTAAACAGCGCACCTGGGAAAACACCATTCTAAACAGCGCACCTGATAGCAGTTCCATATGTGAAAGCAATGAAAGAGGGGGAATATAAAGAGGCAAAAACTAGGATAGGTTGCTATTATGACTAGGATTCTGCCTTTGGCTTTTGGACAACTAAATAAAAGTTGATATGAATACCAATAGAACAAGAGAGAAAGGGCATAGCGGTGGGTCCAATAGGGAAAGAAATGGAAAGAAATTTTTTAAAATGGTATAATCACTCCTGTCTATAAAGAAATACACTTCAAAATACTTCACCAGAAAGCATGACTTAGCGAAAGAGCCAAAGAGAAAATTGAGGAAGTTGCTGCGGATTGTTTTAAATCACAAGTTCGTAGGCCCATGCCTATTTGGGAAGCCCGCAATTTGGGCAGCGCGTGTGGCAATAGGCCTAGCTGACTATTGAGTTACGGATGTCAGTGAAAAAGCATTTAACATTCGTGAAGATAATGTTTGAGTATAATTTAAAATGTTGAGACAAGAAGGGGGGGGGTGAAGATATAGGGGAGTCTAGAACGGCTCAGCTGTCTCCCACAAATTCTTGAGCATCCATTGTTTCCTGTGACTCCTGAGGCGCTAGCCAAGGTTGCCAGGTGCACGGTGTACCCTCCGACACATTGGTGCGGCTGGCTTCCGGGATGGATGTGTGCTGTGTTAAGAAGCAGTACGGCTGGTTGGGTTGTGTATCGGAGGACGCATGACTTTCAACCTTCGTCTCTCCCGAGCCCATACAGGAGTTGTAGCGATGAGACAAGATACTAGCTACTACAACAATTGGATACCACGAAATTGGGGAGAAAAAGGGGTAAAAAAAAAAAATTAAAAATAAACTATTCAACTAAAATGCACATAAGAAAATCATAACTGGCCCGGTAGAAATGAATAAATTGTAGAACTTTAAACTCACACGCCGTCTATGAAGTCTTAAAATACTTGCCTCATAATGAAATATAAAAAAAATCTTGTTTTAAACAATGAAGCGCTGACAGCCTGTTGCGCTTCAATTACTAGTTGAGGGAAAAAAAATTGCTCTTTTTAAAAATCATACACCAAAACTGTTTAACACTCGATTGCGTTTGAAATTGTTGCACAACAGATTGGGCATCTAAAAGCCAAGGTTTGCCTCCAGCAGCAGCTGAGGAGCTTCAGGGGGGAAAAAAAAAAATCACACTTTTAATTTATTTTGTTTATTTTGTGTGATTAATTTACCGATTGCCGGCTAAAAGAAACCAGTGTGTTCCAACATACCTTTCTGTTTCTTCCGGATCTTCTCCACCAAGCCTCGTATCTGGACGTACTCCTCCCACTCTTTCCCTGGAGAAGGGGCAGCACTGCTGCATTCTAACAGGACATACATGGGGGAAACCTCACATCATAAGTAACATAAGGCAATCACATTGGGGAAACAGGCCCTGACACTGATCAAGCCTAAGAACATTCCATAGACAGAATCTCCATTGAAAATGCTTCTTAGTATTATGGGCCCCTTGTCAAAAGTAGTACACTATATATAGTATAGGTTGCAGGGTGCCATCCCGGCTACGTACTCTGTAAGAGCTCCGATATGAGGTTTATCATCTCTCTGGGGGAGACCACAGCCATGGCGCCTGTCCCCGACTTCTGAGTCTTCACTCGACTCTTCTTTCCCATGGTGCAGCTGGACAGAGCGGGATAGGGACTGGGTTGAGAGAGACAGACAGCACAAAGTCATTCACTCAACTAAAGCATATTCTTGGGAGAGAAGAAACATTATAAAAAAAATCACTCATCTCTGTTAACCCAGAGGTAAAATCTTGTGTAATTTGGTTAGCTGCGCGATTCACTTCGGTGTTCATACATGTTAGAAACTGAAAGTAGTCACCCTAACAAAAGGAAAAGCTTAGCCAAAGTCCCCCCTTCCCCACCCCTTCCGGACCGTGTGGGCGCACTACAGGCAAAGCAGTTTAGGCACCGCCTTCACCCAATCCTGACACGCCCAGATAACCAGTGACAAAAATAAAAATGTAAAAAATAAAACTGGATTTTCAGATCTCGCAAATCCAGTTTCTCTCGGTCAACAAGCAGTCTGCCCACAGGAGATTACGAAATCACATTTCTAAATCAAATACATTTTTCAGCCCATAGTCATACTCACTAGTCGCCACTAAACAGAAGGAAAAAAATAATTGAAACTAGGAGGGAAAGACTACCTAAACATGTCCAATATGAAATGTGCTTTCCCATAGGGCTGACAGGGTTAAAGTTATTTTAATGGCATTTAAATATACCTACATTAATTTGTATTAACTTTATTGTCATGTAGATAAGCTTTACCTAATAGCAGGAGTGTTTACTAATGGTTATAAACTGTGTGGTTCCTGCCCTGAATGCTGACAGCCGTGCTAACGGATATGACAAAACATGTGTTTTTATTGCTCAAATTACGTTGGTAACCAGTTTATAATAGCAATAAGGCACTGCTAAAGGCTGTCCAGGGAATCTGCGATACGTCATGCCTAAGAACAGCCCTTAGCCATGATATATTGGCCACATACCACACCCCCTCGTGCCTTATTGCTTAATTATAAGCAATTGTTCTGCTAACTGGTTTGTCTATTAAAACTGTCTACATCTTTTTTTTATTTTGTTTTATTGAATAACCGAAACATACAATATACTTGCAGTGAAGCCGCTCAACAACTACATCACACCAGTCAACCAACAGACACCCACTCAGAGCGACACACAGAAGCATCCAGGGTCAATGCCCTGCTCAATGGCATGTTGACAGATCTCCCACCTGGGCAGAAAGCATGAACCCGAACCCTCCAAGATACCCCCCCACAGTTCCCCATTAGCTGTCCCTCAACCATTCGAGACCCCTCCCAAATTCTCCCCCAAGAACAAAAAAATACAATTTATTCCATTCCCCACCCCCAAGAACCCTAAAACAAAATGAACTAAAGAGAGAAAAACAAACAAACAGAGGACATCAAGGACAACTAAAATCATACCAGCAATGCCAACTGTATATGTTTGTGTGCATGTCTGGCACTATTACATGTATGTGTGTGTTCTTGTATGCGTTTATTTGAATGAGTGTGTGTATATTCACGTGTACAAACACCTGCACGGCATCAGCCTCAGGCAAACCGGCATTAAAAATAAAGTAAAAATACTGCCCCTTCGTGTCATTCAAACATACTTTTTATTGTGTTTAATTGTTTACTTTTATCTTTGACCATCATTCCTTCTCCCACACAGCAACTCCACATCCCAACCCTCAGCCCATCCCACCTATCTCTGCTGGCCACCCTCTTCGGATTTCCAAACAGTTGAAATGTATGTCTGTGTGTCTGTCTATGCTGTCATGTGTAACGTACAATTTCAATCTACCTAATCGAATCCACAGTTTGCGAATTGAAGATGAATCATTTTACTACGAGTATTAGTAATTGACTGACCCGGTCTTTAAAAAAAGAAAAATAACAATAATATTTAACTTGGCAATTCAGTTAAGAACAAATTCTTATTTACAATGACAGCCTACCGGGGAACAGTGGGTTAACTGCCTCGAACAAAGGCAGAACGACAGATTTTTAACTTGTCTGCCCGATCTAGTAACCTTCCAGTTACTAGTCCAATGCTCTAACCACTACTCTACCTGCCGCCCCGGTCTCTCCAGATTAGGGTCAATTTTAGATCAATGCTATGCATTTTCAGCCATTCCTGAACCTGAGACCAGAAACAGGATACCTGAGAGCAATACCAAAATAAATAGTCTATTGATTCTGTATCCTCACAACAAAATCTGCAGAGCTTCGATGAAGCGGCAGGGTAACCTAGTGGTTAGAGTGTTGGACTAGTTACTAGAGCCGACAAGGTACAAATCTGCCCCTGAACAGGCAGTTAACCCACTGTTCCTAGGCCGTTATTGAAAATAAGAATTTGTTCTTAACTGGACTTGCCTGGTTAAATAAAGGTAAAATAAAAAATATGTAAAAAAAAATGTATGAACCAAATGATCAACATTTTGTTGGTGGCAAGAATTCGATATAATAATTTTAGCTGAAAATCACATCTTCAAAGTCTTGAATCTTGCGTTGTTTTATATAATCAACCCATACACCCTGTACAATGGAATCGGTACATCAAAAATCTCTTCAACTAGTTTGCAATCTGTATGGTATGTTTAATAATTTCAACCCACCCAATTCATCTTCATTATATTGATAGGCACACTTTATTTTGTCTGGTTTAGTGTCCCAGATAAAGCAAAATATTTTTTTGCTCATACGATTTGAACAACAAAATCATCAGGAGTAGGCAGCGCCATAAGTGAGTAAACTGAGATATGATTGAGTTAAATCAGGGCAATTGTTCCATAAATAGACAGGTATTTACCTCTCCATGGTTGCAGGATCTTGTCTATTTTTACAAGTTCTCTACTTAAATTCATTGTGGAGAGCTTATTTATATCTTTTGTGACATGAATACCAAGTGTCTATTTTACCATCAGCCCATTTTATAGGTAAACTGCAAGGTAATGTAAAAATTGTACTTTTTAAAGATCCAATATGTAATATTGTACACTTATCATAATTAACTTTTCTGTACTAAAACCTATCTTCAATGAGACATTGCAGCAATCTAGCTTGCGGACTTAATATAAAACTGAAGTCATCGGCATACATGGACACCTTTAGTTTTAAGCCTTGAAGTCTCCAAATATCCACTATTTCTAATGTGTCCATAATATTTGTGATTTCCTTAAGGTCCCGGTGATTATAGTTTGTAGCGGATTTACCTTTACAGTCCATTGAAGTACATAACCTCGTGGCTAGGGGGCAGAATTTTCACTTCTGGATAAATAGCGTGCCCAATGTCAACTTCCTGCTACTCATGCAAAGAATATAAGATATGCATATTATTCATAGATAGAAACTTCAGAGCATTTTCTAAAACTGTTTGAATCATGTCTGAGTATAACAGAACTTATGTAGCCGGCAAAACCCAGAGGACTAACTGTTCAGAATTTATTAAATTTTTTCCCCCTCTCTGTTCCCTGATTATCTTTGCCAAGGGATATTTCATGGGAACTTGTTTTCAGTTCATTCCGCTTCCACTGGATGTCACCAGTCTTTAGAATTTGGTTGAGGTTATTCCTTTGTGCAATGAAGAATTAGGCCAACTAGGAACTGAGGACACTTTGGTGAGTTGCACAAGACGTGAAAAGCAGCGCTGGTTTGTTTTCTTTCCTGTATTGAATATAGGATTGCCCAGTCTACAATTTGATGGATTAACGTTTTAAAATACTTTTTGTATTACAAAAGTAGTTTGAAATATTTTGGCAAAGTTTATAGGCAACTTTTGAAATATTTTGTAGTGATGTTGCGTTTTTTTGTAAGCTGTTTTTTTCTGGATCAAACTCGCTTTAGAAATGGACATTTTGGATATATATGGACGAAATTAATCTAACAAAAGGACCAATTGTGATGTTTATGGGACATATTGGAGTGCCAACAAAAGAAGCTTGTCAAAGGTAATGCATATTTTATATTTTATTTCAGCGTTTTGTGTAGCGCCTGCAGGGTTGAAATATGCTAGCTCCTTTGTTCACTGCTGGTGCAGGCTATCAGATAATAGCTTCTTATGCTTTCGCCGAAAAGCATTTTTAAAATCTGACATGTTGGCTGGATTCACAACGAGTGTAGCTTCAATTGAGTATCTTACATATGTGATTTAATGAAAGTTAGAATTTTATAGCATTTTATTTGAATCTGGCGCTCTGCATTTTCCCTGGTAATTGGCCAGTTGAGACATTTGCGTCCCACCTATCCCTAAGAGGTTTTAATTAACCACGTGAAGACTGATCTTTTTTTATGATCTGCTAAACTGTTACAATTATAACTGGTGTTGTGGAATTATCAGAATTTGTTGGTAACATTTGTAAGATGTTTAATATTCATCAAATGTGTGTAAGTTACTTCTCATAAGAATGTATTTTGTTGTACTATAGTGGTGGCCATTGGCAGTTATCTGTTCTATGTCAGGACTAAGTTGCATGGGCCGCTGAGAGGGGACAGGTCAAAGTGTCATCATGTGTAAACATATCTTTTACTCCCTACCTTTCCCAGTGGGGAAAGGAGGGTTTGCAGTGTCTGGAATCATTCTATGCTCCCTCTTATGTTGTTTCTATCTTAACCTATAGCCTCACTCCCTCTCCATGAGTTTGTCCAGGAGTTTGTATTTTGAGTGGGTTGTATCTAAATGACAATTTGATATATGCCTGTTGATATGGAGGATTTGGTTTATGGTTCTTGGGTTTGGGAAAGGAGACAAAGCTGAACGATGAATTATGTCTATGCTGTCTGACTATGGGTGTAAGAGCTATTAAAAGGAACTCAGTTGCATTGTAAGGGGGCTCTCGGAGGATTCATTGGGAGACACTGAATTTATCTGAGAGTCACAGGATTGTGATAAGAGCTCATATAATTAAAGATGGACTTTTATAGCTAACTCTGACGTGTGTGTGTGTGTGTATGTGTGTGTGGTTTGCTCCCATGATTTGGTAAATAGAGGAAATTTCCACGACACTGGCTATACTTATTTCACCCCTTACCATAACTAGATACTATTCTCAGTCTAAATTGACCATAATTATTGCTTGTAAAGTTACTGCCATCAGAGGTATTGTGACGGTCAAAATTAGAGCTTTCAAATGTCTGATATTTAGAATTTAAGAAAGCGGTTCTAGCAATATGTGTTTTATTCCCTTGCCTGTTTGCCTGTGAGCCAATGCCACAGAGGTTAGAAAATTGAGGCAAGATATTGTGTGTAGTAAATCTGAGTAGGTTGATGTGCATGATATTGGATGTGATTTAATATGTAGTATGTACGATGTCTGTATAAGAGTAATAGTCTAAGAGTAAGAGTAATATGTGCTGTCCAAATAAATAAATGTATAACTCAGGCAATTTACATGGTTGAGTGTGTGTGTAACATGTAGTGCGTATAGCCTTAATATTCATGATCATAATTGTAATCCATAATCACTGTCATAGTTGCATCATAACATAATTGAAAAACATCCCAGAATTTCCATAGCAATTGACGTTTCACATGATCATGAAAGAGACCTTGCATTACTCTAGAGATGGCTTTACTACAGTACAAATGTATTCCGTACAATGGTTGTTTTCCCTTGCTTGTAAACAAACTGGTAAACATATAAAGAGACGAACAAGAAACATTATCAAGAAATTATAAAAAAGTTTGACAGAGAGGTGAGAGGAAAAGAGAGAGTGAGGGAAGAGAGCGAGATCTATATGTATGTATGTATGTATGTATGTATGTATGTATGTATGTATGTATGTATGTATGTATGTATAAGTCTATGTGTAAACGAGCATGTAATTGAGTGCATGTGTGTTCATATCCACTTCATCGTGTTCAGATATTTTTACAATTCCCATACTTTATTTTTTTCATAACCTGAAGTCCAGGTAGAATTTAGCAAAGCCATGGTGTTATGGAACTGTCTCATAATAGCTGTCCATCTACAAAGATTTGTTCACAATGAGAAAGGCACGCTTACCCTGTGGTCCTTCTGTGGCTCAGTTGGTAGAGCATGGCGCTTGTAACGCCAGGGTAGTGGGTTCGATTCCCGGGACCACCCATACGTAGAATGTATGCACACATGACTGTAAGTCGCTTTGGATAAAAGCGTCAGCTAAATGGCATATATATATATATATATATATATTACCCTTCTCCCGCTGTTGCCTCTGTACCGGATACAGTCTCTTACGACGTTCGCTTATCTCTTGGAAATTGGTCATGGAGACCGAACCGAATTTGGTCCCTTTAAGCTCCCTTCCCCTGCTTTTGATCAGCTTCTTTTGTTGGTAGTGTTCAAATTTTGCGATGATCGGTTGGGGACCCTTGGTCTTGTCGCTCCGAGCTCAAAGTCTGTGTACTCGGTGGAAAGCCACAGAGTACATCGATAGGAAGTTTCAAGGAGGACTGTATGAATTCTCTGATCGCGCCCTGGATGTGTCCTCAGAAATCCCTGAAAAAAATAGATTTTCACACATGCTACGACTTTGTATGTCTAGTATCATCCTGTTTTCCCTGAGTAGACAATCCATGTTGGAATCATGGATTTTAACCATGGCCGTTAGTGCCTTGTTCTCGCCTTGGAGCGTGAGAATTTCACTCTGGCTAAACTCCAAACTCCCCCTCAGCCCTGCTACCTCCTCACACAACTTTTCTAGTGCAGCATGGATTCCAGCCAGAGCACTAGCCTCTACTTTAACGATAAGTAAATAATCTGTGTCTGCAGATGAAACTGTGTAATATAGTGTAAAGCTGTTGGTACTCATCGATTGCCCTCAGGATCTCCTTAGTATCCAGGTTGGCTCTTTACTGCAACCAGTTGTTTTACGAAAAGATAACAATGAGTCTTTCCCACGACAACGACAGGTGTCTGTAGTACAGCCAGCTAGCACTTGCGGAATCCATGCAAAAAACATGTTTGGTATTCGTATTTAATTAACAGCGGTTTCGTTTTAATCTCCTAATCTTTCCAAATGTTGTTTGATGCTCAAGCAGCTAATCCGCTAGATGCACATTTTCTTTGCATGCTAGTAAATAAATAGATATTTAAAAAGGTTGGATGTGTCTGAATATTCATACATTTTTCAACAGCAGTCGACAACGTTGTTCTGGCTCTGAGGCCCATAATATGCTAATGTTGTGTCAAATGGATATTACGCCAATCGTATCCAGCCTGGCATAATTTGATACGGAATATTTTCTTAAAATGTAAATAAACTAACGCTGATAAATAGGCTATGGACATGAGTTTGTTTCCATTTTAATAATTGTCAATTTCATCTTCATACTATAGCATAGCAGTCTCTCCCCTTCCTTATTTCACCGTCCATTCATTATATTATAGCCTGCTGTCAGAAAGCCTATGGTAGGCCTAAGTTTATTAATACTTTAAGGAAAGGAGAAATATTTGCTTGTGTCTGGTGGCTTTCATTGACGGGTCCTTTTGCCGGGGTGTGAGTTTGCATGCGAAAATAAGCCGTTTACCAATAGAAATTGTTATCTGGCACACAGCCACTGACAGGACTGTCGGTTCGTTGTGCGAGTTAATTAACACATCTCGCTCTGCCTGTTCTTTGCGTTTGCAATGAATCAGTGCAGCAATGTATCGATTTAGCCAAAGTGATCACACCAGAGCTAGGCTACACGTTGCTCTCGCCAATGTAGCTATTTAATAGCCATTCAGAAAGCCAGACGATCGTTCAATTATTCTCTCCTTGAATAGGCCGAGGTCTAATAGTTTTAAATAATTGCCCGAAATAAGTTTCAAACTATATTGCTGTTCATTGTCTATACACTGAGTGTACCAAACATTAACTTTCCAGTACAGACTGACCAGGGGAAAGCTATGATCCCTTATTGATGTCACCTGCTAAATGCACTTTAAATCACTGTAGATGAAGGGAAGGAGACAGTTCAACTCTCTGGGATATGTGGGACGGTAGCGTCCCACCTGGCCAAAAGCAAGTGTAAATAGGGCACAACTGAATGAAACGTGGCCAAGCTCCTTTTATGAATGCACCTATAGGATGCTTATCCTAATATTGTCAGTGGCATTATATTTTCCCAGTAGTATAGGATTTCTCTGATTACTGAGTCCTCTCCAGTCACTTTGAACATCATATTGCCACAGAGAATGACCGCAGCAGTGTTGGTGACGTTATGCGAATTGTTTGGAAAGTGGAGGGAAAAGGCATCGTAATTGGTGTGAATGGTTAAGTGCGTCAAAATCTGAATCTGTACTTTTTTTTCCCGCAATTCCTCTCCAATCTGACATTACTTAATTTGTATACTACACTAATATTTGAGATAATAATAAAATGCTACTATGATAACGAAGTGTATTGGTAGTGAAGTTGCAGAAAAAAGCCACGTGTTTCTTTTGAGTCTGGTATGTGCCAATCCCCCAACCCAACGGTTATGTGGTTGACCGTGTACATTGGCCTGGCCAATTACCGTAACCTCAAATTCCAAGACCGTCACAGCCCTACTTTCCCATTGCAAAACGTTTCGCTACAATGTACACTTATGAATAAAACTCAGACAACAGTAAACATCCGAGCCTTAAATGTTTCACCTTTATTTAACCAGGTAGACAAGTTGAGAACAAGTTCTCATTGACAAATGCGACCTGGCCAAGATAAAGCAAAGCAGTTCGACACATACAACAGAGTTACACATGGAGTAAAACAAGCATACAGTCATTAATACAGTAGAACAATATGTCTATATACAATGAGCAAATGAGATAAGGAGGTAAAGGCAAAAAAAGCAATGGTGGCAAAGTAAATACAATATAGCAAGTAAAACACTGGAACGGTTGATTTGCAGTGGAAGAATGTGCAAAGTAGAGAGAAATAATGGGGTGCAAAGTAAAATAAATAAATACAGTAGGGGGAGAGGTAGTAGTTTGGGCTAAATTATAGATGGGCTATGTACAGGTGCAGTAATTTGTGAGCTGCTCTGAGAGCTGGTGCTTAAAGCTAGTGAGGGAGATAAGTGTTTCCAGTTTCAGAGATTTTTGTAGTTCGTTCCAGTCATTGGCAGCAGAGAACTGGAAGGAGAGGCGGCCAAAGGAAGAATTGGTTTTGGGGGTGACCAGAGAGATATACCTGCTGGAGCGCGTGCTATGGGTGGGTGCTGCTATGGCGACCAGCGAGCTGAGATAAGGGGGACTTTACCTAGCAGGGTCTTGTAGATGACATGGAGCCAGTGGGTTTGGCGACGAGTATGAAGTGAGAGCCAGCCAACGAGAGCGTACAGGTCGCAGTGGTGGGTAGTATATGGGGCTTTGGTGACAAAACGGATGGCACTGTGATAGACTGCATCCAATTTATTGAGTAAGGTATTGGAGGCTATTTTGTAAATAACGTCGCCAAAGTTGATGATCGGTAGGATGGTCGGTTTTACGAGGGTGTTTGGCAGCATGAGTGAAGGATACTTTGTTGTGAAATAGGAAGCCAATTCTAGATTTAACTTTGGATTGGAGATGTTTGATGTGAGTCTGGAAGGAGAGTTGACAGTCTAACCAGACACCTAGGTATTTGTAGTTGTCCACATATTCTAAGTCAGAACCGTCCAGAGTAGTGATGCTGGACATGCGGGCAGGTGCAGGCAGCGATCAGTTGAAGAGCATGCATTTAGTTTTACTTGTATTTAAGAGCAGTTGGAGGCCACAGAAGGAGAGTTGTAGGGCATTGAAGCTCGTCTGGAGGGGTGTTAACAGTGTCCGAAGACAGGCCAGAAGTATACAGAATGGTGTCGTCTGCATAGAGGTGGTTCAGAGACTCACCAGCAGCAAGAGCGACATCATTGATGTATACAGAGAAGAGAGTCAGCCCAAGAATTTAACCCTGTGGCACCCCTATAGAGACTGCCAGAGGCCCGGACAACAGGCCCTCTGATTTGACACACTGAACTCTATCGGATAAGTTGTTGGTGAACCAGGCGAGGCAATCATTTCAGAAATCAAGGCTATCGAGTCTGCCCATGAGGATGTGGTGATTGACAGAGTCGAAAGCCTTGGCCAGGTCAATGAATACGGCTGCACAGTATTGTTTCTTATCAATGGCGGTTAAGATATAATTTAGTACCTTGAACGTGGCTGAGGTGCATCCATGACCAGCTCTGAAACCAGATTGCATAGCGGAGAAGGTGAGGTGGGATTCGAAATGGTTGGTAATCTGTGTGTTTACTTGGCTTTCGAAGACCTTAGAAAGGCAGGGTAGGATAGATATAGGTCTGTAGCAGTTTGGGTCAAGAGTGTCCCCCCTTTGAAGAATCTCTTTGGGAATCTCAGACGACATGAGAGATTTAACAGGCTAGCAATAGGGGTTGCAACAATTTCGGCAGATAATTTTAGATAGAAAGGGTCCAGATTGTCTCGCCCGGCTGATTAGTACAGGTCCATATTTTGCAGCTCTTTCAGAACATCAGCTGACTGGATTTGGGAGAAGGGGAAATGGGGAAGGCTTGGGCGAGTTGCTGTGGGGGGTGCAGTGCTATTGACCGGGGTAGGGGTAGCCAGGTGGAAAGCATGGCCAGCTGTAGAAAAATGCTTATTGAAATTCTCAATTATAGTGGGTTTATCAGTGGTGACAGAGTTTCCTATCCTCAGTGCAGTGGGCAGCTGGAAGGAGGTGTTCTTATTCTCCATGGACTTCACGGTGTCCCAGAACATTTTTGAGTTTGTGTTGCAGGAAGGCATATTTCTGCTTGAAAAAGCTAGACTTGGCTTTTCTAACTGCCTGTGTATATTGGTTTCTAGCTTCCCTGAAAAGTTGCATATCACGGGGGCTGTTCGATGCTAATGCAGAATGCCATAGGATGTTTTTGTGTTGGTTAAGGGCAGTCAGGTCTGGAGAGAACCAAGGGCTAGATCTGTTCCTGGTTCTAAATTTCTTGAATGGGCCATGCTTATTTAAGATGGTGAGGAAGGCTTTTTTTTTTTAATAACCAGGTATCCTCTAATGACGGGATGAGGTCAATATCCTTCCAGGATACCCGGGCCAGGTCGATTAGAAAGGCCTGCTCGCTGAAGTGTTTCAGGGAGCGCTTGACAGTGATGAGCAGAGATTGTTTGACCGCTAACCCATTACGGATGCAGGCAATGAGGCAGTGATCGTTGAGATCTTGGTTGAAAACAGCAGAGGTGTATTTAGAGGGCAAGTTGGTTAGGATGATAGCTATGAGGGTGCCCGTGTTTACAGCTTTGGGGTGGTACCTGGTAGGTTCATTGATAATTTGTGTGAGATTGAGGGCATCAAGCTTAGATTGTAGGATGGCTGGGGTGTTAAGCATGTTCCAGTTTAGGTCACCTAGCAGCACGAGCTCTGAAGATAGATGGAGGGCAATCAGTTCACATATGGTGTCCAGAGCATAGCTGGGGGCAGAGGGTGGTCTATAGGAGGCGGCAACAGTGAGAGACTTGTTTTTAGAGAGGTGGATTTTTAAAAGGAGAAGTTGAAATTGTTTGGGTACAGACTGGATAGTAGGACAGAACTCTGCAGGCTACACAGCCCCCTTTGGCCGTTTTATCTTGTCTGAAAATGTTTTAGTTAGGGATGGAGATTTCAGAGGTTTTGGTGGTCTTCCTAAGCCAGGATTCAGACACTGCTAGGACATCCGGGTTGACAGGGTGTGCTAAAGCAGTGAATAAAACAAACTTAGGGAGGAGGCTTCTAATGTTAACATGCATGAAACCAAGGCTATTACAGTTACAGAAGTCATCAAAAGAGAGCTCTTGGGGAATAGGAGTGGAGTCACCTCTACATCACCAGAGGAACAGAGGAGGAGTAGGATAAGGGTACGGCTAAAAGCCATGAGAATTGGTCGTCTAGGACGTCCGGAACAGAGTGTAAAAGGAGGTTTCTGTGGGCGATAAAATAGCTTCAAGGTATAATGTACAGACAAAGGTATGGTAGGATGTGAATACAGTAGAGGTAAACCTAGGCATTGAGTGATGATGAGCGAGACATTGTCTCTAGAAACATCATTGAAACCTGGTGATGTCATCACATGTGTGGGTGGTGGAACTTAAAGGTTGGATAAGGTATAATGAGCAGGGCTAGAGGCTCTACAGTGAAATAAGCCAATAAACACTAACCAGAACAGCAATGGACAAGGCATACTGACATTAAGGAGAGGCATGCTTAGCCGAGTGATCATAAGGGTGAGTAGTGAGGTTGGTTGGGGCCACAGCGATTCATGAGCACAAACAAAAGTAAAGTTTACATGTAATGACCACTGAAGGCCGTGAGAGACTGCAGAATCTAAACTGGGCCAATCAATACCTTTAACAGAGGGAGTTGATGTTTAAGCTCCAAGGCATAGTGGGCACATTTCACATGGAAATCAAATGCGTGTAAAAATCGACAGGATATTTGTGTTAATATTGCCTCAATATCAATCCCACATTTCCTCCCTCTACTCTTAGCAGTTTGGAGGTGCACCAGGTTGGCATATCATATACAGTAGCTTTCTCCAAGCGAAAAAGCTCAAATTTATACAAAGTTAGCTGAAGCCTAATTACACTACAAACCAATGTTTTTTCAACTGTGCTTTAACACCAACTGAGAGGAAAGCGTTTCACCACAACAGACTATTACGGTATTCTAATATAATAATAATATATGCCATTTAGCAGACGCTTTTATCCAAAGCAACTTACAGTCATGTGTGCATACATTCTACGTAGGCCTACTGGTTGTCTTTCTGCAGGTCAACACAAGCCTTTCCTGAGAAAACTATGAATAATCACACTAGTATGTTGTGTCATTCTGAGTATGGGTCTTCATATACTGATGAGGGCATTGTGCTAAAAATTGGGTACCGGTAGTTCTTGGCTGATAGCCTAGTCCACACTTCCATGAGGACAAGGTTATGCAATGCTTCCAACAGCCTGTTATAAGAATAATCTAGATTCTATAGGCCTAACCAATATCCGAGTGGGAGCATCCTAGAATGCTCTACTCACTTTTCCGTCTAGTAGTGAGAGAGACTGGTACAGTATCTTATGTAAAATAATACAGGCAAAGCCATTGCCATGGTAACCTGTGGCTCTGCCAGATGAACACAACAACCTAAAGCATTCGACAGAAACAAACATGGTGTCATACAGGGAGAGGAACTACAGTACAATGCCTGAGGTTTAATGTGATGTCCTTCTCTTCTGACAGCAGTAAAACTTTTCATTACATCAACAGCGCACTACTTTTGCCCAGAGCCCAGGGTTCTGGTCAAAAGTAGTGCACCTTAAAGGACAAAGGGTGGCATTTGGGATGCAGATATTACCTCTCCAGCAAGAAACAACCAGGAGAATTAACCTTAATCTGCTGTCAAATTAAACATCACCAAGGTAGCTTTTTTCGGTAACAATACAGTGTTAGGCTGCTATGTGTTTCACACCGGCATAATGATGGCTTTAAACAGCTCGCCAGGGCGGTGTAGTGTCAACATGTAGTTAGTATTCTATATCTGGACCGTAGACTATTTGCACCAGCCATTTTAGGAGTCCTGTTTATCCACTCTGCAGCTGCCTTGCTCCCTCATGTCCAGCTTTTCCTTTCTTCTCTCTCCCTCTCACCCCCCCCCCCACACTCTTTCTTTGTCACCTGCTATTCTTGCAGCTACTGGCAAAAGCCAAAGAAATCAGTGACTCAACCACCGGTTCATGAGTCCAAAGCCATGTTTGGCAGTCAGGTCGAAACTCTGACCATTTTCCAACAACACATCCACTCTGAAGGGAAATAAGTGGGCACTGAGTGTGCCTGCCTTTCACAGACAGCAGCACCACTGTATAGCCTACATGTGCCAGTTGAAGTAGGGTTGATGCTGCCACACCCTTTAGGCTAATTCCAGCTAATATTGGGGAGGGAGGAAAAATAAGAGTGAGGGACAGCTACTTGATGAGGCCTTCAGCTACAGGAAGAGAGCAGTGCTGAGTGCTGCCTGTCACTTTATGGCTGCGTCCCTTCTGGCACCCTATAGTGGGCATGGTGCAATTCGAGACGGACACTATGGCCTAGCCAAGCAGCAGGGTGCAGGGCCAGCCATACAGGGAGGACAACTTCTGACATGGTGTGTGTGACCTCCAGCGGACCTGCCATCTTCCTGTTCCTAAAGCTAAGTTCACGCACACACCATGTGAGAAAACAGAATCATCCTAAACCAGAATCTGTGCTTAAAAGGAGACGTTGAATATGAACAGTCTCCTTTAAAGCACAGGAAGCAGCCACTCAACATGACATTTCTCAGCTTAATAATGTCAAAATACGTTAGGCACTTACCAAAGAACGGTGTTTCGCTGAGCAACTATGGTCATTAGGGCTGTTACGGCCGGTGTGTACTTCCAAGAAAGGTCTAAATAAAAAGTCACATGCAACTGAAAAAGAAAGCCTAGTCTGGAATGAATCTAAGTACTGTTTTTGACCAAGTGCGCATGTGTCAAATCTGATTCTGCACCTCCTGTAATATTAGTAACGGAATTAAAACACAGTAAATAAAGAAATATACAGTCACTGTAAAAACGTAACCTACATTGTCTACTTACATTAAATATTATTGCGTTCAGTGTAGCACCGGTGAAACAGATTGATAAGACAACCATACACTGTTGTAGGTTATAAAATCAATGACCTTTCCTGCTGCTGGATCAGCCAACCAATAAATGGATGATTTTATTGGAGGTGCAGAAGAGTTGTATTTGACACATGCATACTTGGTCAAAAACAATACTTAGATTCATTCCAGACAAGGCATTTTTACAGTTTGCATGTAACTTTTTTGGAAGTACATACAGGCCATAACAGCACCAATGCTCAGCAAAACTCCATTCTTTGGTATGTAATGAACGTATTTTGACATTAAGCTTGAAAAGCTGGTCAATGGCAAGTTGAATGGCTGCTTCTTGGGCTTAAAAGAGTCGCCATATTAAATTATCCTGTAAACCCAGATTCTAGTTCAGACTCATCTCTACTAGACTGGTCCTGATTTTGTCGGTTGTGGTCAGATTTTAGAACACCGAAACATGTTCACACACATCATTTGACAGAATCTGAGACCTTGACCTAGATTTAACATGTTGAATCTTTCAAATCTGATTTTAAGTCAAAGGGACAACAGTGGCTAGAAGAATAAAAACAGGGAATCCTTCCAAAAGCATTCAGGGGGTTATGAACTGGGAAACTGGGATTAGAAATAAATAAATGTGAAAAATATGAAAATGTCTTTAGGAATCACTTCTGTGATACAGCTAAAACGCGACTGTTGCTGTCTGAGATTTCAGACAGCTCAGATCCCAGTCAAACAGTAATAGGCTAAACGCCAACCCTCTTCTTCCACTCGGATGGACAACGGCTTTGACCCCCTTTCAGTGGTTTTTGGCCACTAGCATGCCATTGGCATAGTTCACCTGCCCTGGCCCCTGACACTTTGAAAGGCTGCCAAGAATCCTCCACCAACACAATTGAGTATGCACCCATAGACAAACCAGAGGCTTATTCATTACGCAGATTCAGTTGCAAAACATTTCTTAAAACGGAAGCAAACAGAACATACCTGACTTTGTCCAATCAAAACTCTTGTTTAGTTGCAAAACATTCCGTTTTGCATTTGTTTGGACAACTGATTACACCCCAGACCAAATGAAGCATCAAGGAGCCAAAGTCCCAAACCCTTACCCTACCACAGAAATGGAGGAGTCTTAAAGTGACAGTTCACTCCAAAATCAATGTTTATTGAATGTTTTCGGACCCTCCCCTACGAGATGAATGCAAAAGATAGGCACGGCTACCAAATAAGAACAAGAATGTAGTGAGTGAGTCTTCTATGCATTTTGAATTGAGGCGTGTAGCTGGATCTACAAAACCAATCCTCAATTTAAAATGCATAGGAGACACACACATGCGGGCACTCTTGAAGACAGCTAGTTACCTACATGTTATAACTTAAATAACAAACAAAAAAATACGACACATTACTAAGGTTAACAGTCCAACTCAACTGGTTAGATTGTTCATCTTGTTAGAAGGATTGTGGAGAATATAAAATGGGCTTGGTTTCTTAAATGCTCCCAAGGAAGCTTGTTGCAATAACGTTGGCTCTAAAGTGGCTGACAGGCAGCAGCTGACAGTGAAATAGATTATCACAGCCCCACTGAGCTTGCTAACTGACGTTAGCTTCCCTACTAGGTTCGTCCTGCTGAATCACGCCCATCCAACAAGCAATCTAATTGGACTAGCTATCTGGCTAGGTTAGCTCACAGTCGTGGTTGCAGCGTAGCGGACGAGTCCATTCATTTGCCTCGTCCAATAAACACATCGTGGAATGTGATTAGCAAACGAGTAGGCTCTCACGCTCGTTGACTGTGAACTTTGAAAAGGGAAGCCACCAGTAAAACGTAATCTGGTTAAAATGCTAAATTATAAAAAAAAACACACATTTGAAACACGCTAGCTAGCTTGGCTCGCAAATTCGCAAGCGACGTTCGCACCGCAACGCAATAATGTCAGGTGAAAATGTCAATGGAAAGAAGAATTACTTGTAATATCAAGCAGTTAATTGCATGCAAATAATTGCTAATAATATGTTTGGCGAAACTAAGTTACCGTAAATGGAGTGCAGTAGTTCCTCTCCTGTCAAACTGCACAATCCTCTTCCACACGGTAAGGCGAGCGAAACCAAACCTGATGTTGATTTGGGCGAGCTATGCCTGGAACACCGTTTTCTAACTATGTGATTGGAGCGAAAACGTTCTATACTAACATCAACAAAGTTATATTTCTCGATTTGTATTGGCTGTTGATAGGTGTGCGCTGCTTCATTTGTCTGCCAATTGGTTAAAAATCCAACTGGCTTCGAAAATGCAACGTTTTTAACGGGTTCTTTATAAGGATTGGTTGAAATGATCAGGTTTACCGCAATTCCATTGGCCATACGAACAGTCAGTTGGCCACTCGCGAATGGAACGTTTGGCTTCGCAACATAAACACAAAACACACCCCTTCGTGGTTTGTGATTGGAAGTTTACTTTAGGGACTGAACATTTCCATAAATGGTTAGGATTCAGGCGACATGATTTGTTGACAAAGATGGCAATCGACGATCTTGAAACGAACAACGTGTCCGCCCCATTTGATTGTTTCATATTTTGATGAATTAGATATGGCGCGGTACACGTCAATACGAGTGTAGCTATTTTAATTGAATGGATGAAATAATTGTGCGATTTCTGCAGCTAGCTGTAACTAGCGAGGTTATTCAAGTGAAAAAGAGATAGCATCGCTGTGCTACATCCCTTTCATCGCTAATTATTGTCTTAGGAAGCTGACAACAGGGTACAGTGTGCAGGGGCTAGTTAGCTAGCGAGGCTTCTACAATTTAGCTAGTATAGTTAATGAAAGAATACAGGGAGAATTCGATCCCTGGAAATCCAGCTGCAAGTCTGGATCACATCAAGCCATGTTGGTACTGGGACAAGAAGGACCTGGCTCACACACCCTCCCAGTCCGAGGGCCTGGACCCGGCCACCGAGGCCCGGTACCGAAGAGAGGGGGCTCGATTCATCTTCGACGTGGGCACGCGCCTGGGACTGTATCCTTCCTTCATTGATTAGCAACGAACACACACCGACTGTGCAAATATGCATGATCTGGTGTCTCTTTTGATGGGTTGGTTGTGTTGGCAGCCAGGAGAGTAAACTGGTGCAGCGTCATGGTTCTGTTAGAATAATGCATTGTTTGTTTGTTATTTCACAAGTGCCAGATTATATTCAGATTGATCAATGCAGCATTTTATTATCCACGTCACGGTTACAGTAACTCTTCAGTTCCTTAACCCTGTGATCAGACACTATGACACGCTGGCTACAGGGATCATATACTTCCATCGCTTCTACATGTTTCATTCCTTCAAGCAGTTCCCCAGATATGTAAGTATTCACACTGTATCTACAACTATTGCTTTTGACTAACTCGAGTTTAGATCCCTGTAATATGGATAAGTCGGGTTGATTGGACTGATTTAGCTTTTGACCAGACTTAGCTATGTTAAAGGTGGTTTAGATGAGCCTTTTCCAATGGAAGTCGTTGTCACCGGTTGAAAAGGGCTTCCCCCGTTCATCTGTGGCTGTGTTATATCTCCTTGCCTCGGCTGTATATACCCAGTTGACGAATGCTATATCTCTACAGGTGACTGGGGGTTGCTGTCTATTCCTGGCCGGTAAAGTGGAAGAGACCCCAAAGAAATGTAAAGACATTATCAAGACGGCTCGCAGCCTGCTGAATGACATACAGTTTGCCCAGTTTGGAGATGACCCAAAGGTGAGTGCCTCACTAAAGTGTGTAAACTTTGACAATTGCCTGGATTACAAGACGGTAATGCCTGCATCTATGTTGGTACTATAATATTGAGGGAACCCCGTACATTGCATTAAATATATTCATTTTAAGTTGCTAGTGTAAGGTTTTGTGACCCCTGACCAGGTAGTGAATTATATTTCCCTCCCTGGGAAGGACAGGGTCTGTATCCAAAACACTTCATGGTCACAATATTGTCCATGACTCTGTTCCTGTACAGGAGGAGGTGATGGTGCTGGAGAGGATCCTGCTGCAGACCATTAAATTCGACCTGCAGGTGGAGCACCCATACCAGTTCCTGCTCCGCTATGCCAAGCAGCTCAAAGGTACACGGATGCATATGCATGATTAGTGTTGCAAAATTCCACTAGCTTTCCTAAGATTCTCATCTTTTCAAGAAATCCTGGTTGGAATATTCCAAGATGGGAATAAGGAGGAAATCCGGGAATCCTCCAACCGGGAATTCTGGGCGTTTTGGGAAAGTTTCCAACATTTGGCAACCCTGATTTATGCTATGATCTATGATGGGCTGGTCTGGTTACCTGTTCACTATGGTAGCTGGAAGTGTGCTGCAAAAGACAATGTGAAGGGGGTCGGCCCAATGATGTGAATCAGGCACTACAATTAGTCTACAATGATATAATCCTAATCTGATCTAGTCTATTATTACCCTGTCTGAATGAAAACGACCCCTAAACTCATCCACCTCTTTCTGTTCACAGATCTGAAGTATTTCCGATCTGTTTCAGGTGATAAGAACAAAGTCCAGAAGCTAGTTCAGATGGCCTGGACCTTTGTGAATGACAGGTGAGCAGTAACACAACCCGAACATGGAATGCTTCAATTGGCAGAACCATGGAAGAACAGCGATATCCATGTGTGTATTATAATGCAACCAGTGCTGCTCTAGGATCAGGTCCCCCTTCTTATTGATTATGATTTAAAAGGCAAAACTGATCCTTAATCAGAACTCCTACTCTGAGAGGTTTTATTAATATGTGCCCTGTAATTGATGTACACATGCGTCTCTCCTCTCCTCCCCCCAGCTTGTGCACCATGCTGTCCCTACAGTGGGAACCAGAGATCATAGCTGTAGCAGTCATGTACCTGGCCGGCCGGCTGTGTAAGTTTGACATCCAGGAGTGGACGTCCAAGCAGTCTTCACTGCGATGGTGGGAACAGTTTGTCCAGGATGTCCCAGTGGAGCTGCTGGAAGGTGGTACTGGCTGTTCTCTCCTTCTCTATCTATCTCTCTCTCTCTAGCACTTCTCTGGGTTTGTCATTTGTGTAAGGCTGTTTTTAGACTTTAAAGACAAAAGTATGCCTCTTTCAAGGTTCTCTTTCATACCACTTTGATTAACACTTAATTTTGTGGGCTGTTTGCTTATTGCAGTGTTATAAAGCCCCACAGTGGAGGAGATATAATACCCATAACTTAGCAGTCAAACAGGGAAATGGTTCCAATCATTTTTCCAAATCAAATTGATTTATAAAGCCTTTCTTACATCAGCTGATATCTCAAAGTGCTGTACAGAAACCCAGCCTAAAACCCCAAACAGCAAGCAATGCAGGTGTAGAAAACACGGTGGCTAGGAAAAACTCCCTAGAAAGGCACAAACCTAGGAAGAAACCTAGAGAGGAACCAGGCTCTGAGGGGTGGCCAGTCCTCTTCTGGCTGTGCCGGGTGGAGATTATAACAGAACATGGCCAAGATGTTCAAATGTTCATAGATGACCAGCAGGGTCAAATAATAATAATCACAGAGGTTGTCGAGGGTGCAACAGGTCAGCACCTCAGGAGTAAATGTCAGTTGGCTTTTCGTAGCCAATCACATTCCACCATACATTTTTCCCCATAGTGGATTTTAGAAACACTTAAAATAAGGGCTGTGTTTTGTGTTGGCTTACGCTGGCGTGATGTTTTGATAACCATACTGTGGTACTCTATCATTTACATCCATACTTATGAAATGCACTTCCCATTAATGACTTCCTGCTCTGCTCCATAGACATCTGCCACCAGATCCTAGACCTGTACTCCCAGGGCAAGCAGCAGATGCCCCAGACCCCCAGTGATAAGACCCTGCCTATCCCCGTCCCAACCCCTACCCCTCAGCAGCTGCAGGCCCTCTCCCAGCCCCCGCTCCCCAGCCCCCCTGTCGCGCCACCACTCAGCAAGAAGGTCTCGCCCCAGACCAGCCCTCCTCGCCAGCTCAAACGAGCCCACGTGAGTCTGACACCCAGTTTAAAGGTTCTTGTGAGGGCAAGCACAATGTTATTTATAATGACCACAGGCACTAAATTGAGCTGTTTTCGTTTTTGACACCCATTTCCCTTGTTGATGTCGTTGTTTAGGTATCGTCTCCTAAAGAAGAAAGCCAGGCACCTGGTGAGCACAACTCTGGCTGAGACAGTAGATTAATCTATTGGAAGCGTATGGCTGCCAATATTCATTTTAAAAGGATTCATAACAGTAGGTATGTTAGAGTATGACTTATTGTTCTCTCTCTCTTCTCCAGAGCCAGTGGGCTCTAAGATCCCCAGGCTGGAGCCTCCCATGCCCCCTCTACCCACATCACAACCCCCCTCAGGTGAGTCCCCTACCCTGGTCCGCTCACAAGACGACCACACTAGTAGCCAGATTCACTAAGCCTCTACACCAGTGCAACAACTTCCGCACCTGTTGGTTTCCAGAGGGAATATCCGTAGATCGAAATGTAAAAGAAAACTCAAGGAAATAAATCCTATCCTGAAGTTTTATGAAGACAGGCCCATGTCCATTAGCCTTATTGTTTTTCCTTTTCCTTTTTCCTAATACTTATTGCACCGTGTAAGAATTGATTTGGTGTAAATACTCCACAGATCTGTCCACTCCACCCCCTACTGTAATGTCTCATGTTGCTGAATAGATTATTGACCAATGGCATTCCTGCTAAGTGGTTGAGAAGCCCTCTGGATGCGTCCCAAATGGCACCCCATTTCCTACATAGTGCACTACTTTTGACCAGTGCCCTACGGGCCCTGGTCAAAAGTAGTCCACTACAGTAGATAGGGAATAGGGCCAATTGGGACACACCCTCTGAGAAGCCCCTGGTCCCCTCCAGTCTGTCCCCTCAGCCCTCGAAGGAGCTAGCTGAGCTGGGGAGGAAGAAGTGGTTAGCTGCTGGTATGAACTGGTCTGCTCTGACTTCTCCTCTGATTGGCTGAGAGAACGAGAGGCGTCTAGGCCAGGTGTAGACCATCGGCGACAAGTTAGATGATGCAGAAGTACTGTATGATGAGCACTTATTAGATTCGATATCAGACTTTGTGGAGGGGATTCCCTGTAAGCCTGCAGGTTAAAATCACAAGCGTTTAGATAGTTAGGGGATACTTAAGCAATAAGGCTCTAGTGGGTGTGGTATATGGCCAATGGTGGTATATGGCCATGGTGGACAGGATATAACCCCATCCTTCTGCTACTCTACTGTATGCCTTGTCTGACCTCTCTACCTAATCTGATAATGACCTTATCAGCTGTTAAACTACTCTGCTTTCGAAACAGCACCGTTCGCCAGACAGCTTTGTTTACGTGACCCGTCTAGGAAGGGGGGTGTATTTGTTAGCGGTTAAATGGCGCCTTTGTTAGCGGTTAAGTGGTTTGATTCAGTTGTTTCTCTAAGGGTTCTCTAATTCTCTTCTCTCTGTAGACCGCAAGCCTCCAGCCTCCCACCCCTCCGCCCCTCTCCCAGGAGAGACAGACCCAACTGTGGCAGGAGGCCCAGCGGAGCCCCCTAAAGGACCTCCACCTCCCCCACTCAGCCTCCCTCCACCAGCCTCCCCCGCTTCCCCACCGCCCCCCTCCACCGCCCCCGTCCAGCTACATCATGGGCATCCCCACCTCCAGCTCCTACATGTCAGGAGAGGGTTTCCAGAGCCTCCAGTCGATGATGAAGACAGAGGGGCCGTCCTACAGCACCATCCCCCCATCCTATGGCCCTCCCCTGGCCTACCACAGCCATGTCTACCCCCCTAACGCCCCGCCGCCTGGTCCTCCACTTTCCGCCTCCTACCCTCCACCCAACCTCCCTCCACCTTCCCCCGCCTACCCCCCGCCGGGGTACAACCACAGCTACCCTCCCCCGCCCCCTCATTGCATGCCCCCCGGACACGGGGAATACCCGCCTGTGATGGGCATCCCTCCCAGCAACTATCCCCCACCCCCTGGAGGACAGGGCCAGGTACCCCCTCCGCTGCCCCCTGGCATGCCCCCCATCGGTGGCATGAGTCAGGGGGCGTGGATGAGGTGATGGGGGTGAGACTGGATGTGCCAAACCAACACTAGTCCTATTACAGCAGACAGGAGTCTCCAGTGTTACTGACAGACAGCTTTAGTGATGGGGAACACAGTTAACGCAAGGCCAGTTGGGGAGACCGGCCTCATGTCCTCCCTGTAGTTTTCTGAAGCTGTCATCTTACGGTTGCAAAATTTAAGTACTGTTCTCAGGTCATCCAGAAATCCCGGTTGGAACATTCCTGGAATCGTAAGGAATAACCAGGAAATCTGGACTCCAACTTGGATTTCTGGAAACCCTGGGAATTTGGGGAACGTTACCAGAATTTTGCAACCCTACATCTCCAACAAGCCAAACAGCACAGCCACACCTCATCAAGAACCAACCATTAACTTCCATTGCACAAGTTAGTTAACGTGAAAAATACATAATGTGGTGTGTTTGTTGTACTATGGCTGTTTTTATATTAGCCTTTTTAGTAACATGTTTGTCATTTTTTTTATATGAACCTTTAGGTTAGCTTGCTGTACAAATGTAGGAAAGAATGGTCGGACCAAAAAAGAAAATGGCAGCTCCACTCTAACCATTCCATGGCTTGGATGTACAGTATCTTCCACATGCATTCCTTTCTGTTTGAAACACTACTAAACCAGTATTATATTCTAATGTCAATGAATAGTCTACCATTGTAGCATTGTGCATGGACTGGAACATAAAGACACACTTGCATGATGCACACACAGGACAAACACACACAAGAAACTCACACACTTTAAATAAACACACCTTTTTATGGGTGTTTGGACGTTTTATGTTTTGTTGTTGAAGAAAAGTATGTTTAATGGTTGCACATTCTTAGGGGAAAAAAGGTGCAATCTAAAACCTAAAATGATTCTTTGGCTGTCCCCATTGAAGAACCATTTTTGGCTCCAAGTAGAACACTTTTGGGTTCCATGTAGAACCCTTTTCACAGAGAGTTCTACCTGGAACCAAAAGGGTTCTGCAATGGGGACAGCCATGGAATCCTTTTGAAAACCTTTTTTTCTAAGAGTGCAGCACTGCCATGAATTAATGGTTGAAAATTACTTTTTTAAATGTTGAAGTTGTCTTTTAATTATACCTTGTGAACTACCATTGTTACTTAGTTTGTTTGTAATATGTGAAACGTTACTCTAAGCAAAGTTACTTGGCATTAAACATTAGTTTTTTTCTAAAGTTGTTCATTTATTTTTTCAATGTGTGACAATAAAAATATACAAAAAGAATCCTATTGTACCCTGTTGTGTACATGATTCCTATAGTCTTTCACCCATGCTTCTTGTTGTTAGATGGGTTAGCCAGTTGGGGGCATCCTTGTCAAGCCACTTAAATTGAGGCCCAGAATGAACACTTGAGTAAAGGCATCCTTCCACCCTTAAATTTGATCACGTTTGCTTGTTAGCCATCTCTTCTATTTATCAGTGTACTACTTAAGTTATTGCGGGCGGTATTTGTACTTTTACTATTTTTACTAAACTACATTCCTAAAGAAAATAATGTACTTTTTACTCCATACATTGTCCCTGACACCCAAAAGTACTCATTACATTTTGAATGCTTAGCAAACAAAAAATGGCCAATTCACACACTTATCAACATCCCTGGTCATCCCTACTGCCTCTGATCTGGTGGACTCACTAAACACGTGCTTTATTTGTAAATTATGTCTGAGTGTTGGAGAGTGCCCCTGGATATCTGTAAAAATAAAATAAAAAAACTAACCTCTCTGATTTGCTTAATATAAGGAATTTGAAATGATCATACTTTGATTTTTGATACTTAAGTATATTTTAGCAATTACATTTACTTTTGATACTTAAGTATATTTAAAACCAAATAATTTTTGACTTTTACTCAAGTTATACTTTACTGGGTGACTCACTTTTAATTGAGTCATTTTCTATTAAGGTATCTTTACGTTTACTCAAGTATGACAATTGAGTACTCACTGCTATTTATGTGTGAGTATGTGTATATACAATACCAGTCAAAAGTTTGGACACCTACTCATTCAAGGGTTTTTCTTTATTTTAACTATATTATAAATTGTAGAATAATAGTTAAGACATCAACTCTATGAAATAACACATGGAATCAGGTAGTAACCAAAAAAGTGTTAAACAAATCAAAATAAACTCAGCAAAAAAAGAAATGTCCTTTTTTTCAGGACCCTGTCTTTCAAAGATAATTCGTAAAAATCCAAATAACTTCACAGATATTCATTATAAAGGGTTTAAACACTGTTTCCCATGCTTGTTCAATGAAACATAAACTATTAATGAACATGCACCTGTGGAACAGTCATTAAGACACTAACAGCTTACAGACGGTAGGCAATTAAGGTCACAGTTATGAACATTTTGGACACTAAAGAGGCCTTTCCACTGACTCTGAAAAACACCAAAAGAAAGCTACCCAGGGTCCCTGCTCGTCTGCGTGAACGTGCCTTAGGCATGCTGCAAGGAGGCACGAGGAGTGCAGATGTGGCCTGGGCAATAAATTGCACTGTCAGCACTGTGAGATGCCTAGGAGAGCGCTACAGGAAGACAGGACGGACAGCTGATCGTCCTCGCAGTGGCAGACCACGTGTAACAACACCTGTACAGGATCCGAACATCACACCTGCGGGACAAGTACAGGATGGCAACAACAACTGCCCGAGTTACACCAGGAACGCACAATCCCTCCATCAGTGCTCAGACTGTCCACAATAGGCTGAGAGAGGCTGGACTGAGGGCTTGTAGGCCTGTTGTAAGGCCGGTCCTCACCAGACATCACCTGCAACAACGTTACCTATGGGAACAAACCCACCGTCGCTGGACCAGACAGGACTGGCAAAAGTGCTTTTCACTGACGAGTTGTGGTTTGGCCTGTACTCTGAAGCGGGATCGATTTGGAGATGGAGGGTCCGTCATGGTCTGGGGCGGTGTGTCAAGGCATCATCGGACTGAGCTTGTCGTCATAGCAGGCAATCTCAACGCTGTGCGTTACAGGGAAGACATCCTCCTCCCTCATGTGATAACCTTCCTGCAGGCTCATCCTGACATGACCCTCCAAGCATGACAATGCCACCAGCCATACTGACCGTTCTGTGCGTGATTTCCTGCAAGACGGGACTGTCAGTGTTCTGCCATGACCAGTGAAGAGCCCGGATCTCAATCCCTGGGACCTGTTGGATCGGAGGGTGAGGGCTAGGGCCATTCCCCACAGAAATCTCCGGGAACTTGCAGGTGCCTTGGTGGAAGAGTGGGGTAACATCTCACAGCAAGGTCTGGCAAATCTGTTGCAGTCCATGAGGAGGGGATGCACTGCGGTACTTAATGCAGCTGGTGGCCACACGAGATAGTGACTGATACTTTGATTTTGACCCCCCGTTTGTTCAGGAACACATTATTCCATTTCAAGTCATATGTCTGTGGAACTTGTTCAGTTTATGTCTCAGTTGTTGAAATTTGTTATGTTCAAACAAATATTTACACATGTTAAGTTTGCTGAAAATAATCGCAGTTGACAGTGAGAGGACATTTCTTTTTTTTGCTGAGTTTATGTTGGGTAGGTTACTTTCTAAATGTAATCCGTTACTTACTAGTTACCTGTCCAAAATTGTAATCAGTAAAGTAACTTTTGGATTACCCAAAATCAGTAACGTTATCTGATTGCATTCAGTTACTTTTAGATTACTTTCCCCTTAAGATTAATTAGAATAAGACACAAATGTGTGTAATTGAGTGACATCTACTGCAGGATAATTCAATGTTAAAGTTGACATCATTGGCCATATATTGATGTAAAATTTTACTTTATGGGTTGGTTATGTAGCCTTCTTCTAACCCATCACATGCTACCACATATAATAATACGATTAAATTCTATCTTTACATTAAAAAACAGTCTATCAGAATTCCAGTCATTCCAATAAATGTTATACCCCTTGATCTTCAAGAATAGGACTTAGAAATATGGTAGTATAGATTAGCCAAATTGTTGAGCACACTGAAAAGTGCTATTTACATGTGAAAATGACTGCCATATCCTGCATTTGCTATAGGCATATTGTTTACCTTTTAGTTGGTGACACTTTGATATCTTGATAATATGCAGCTGTTTAAAGGGCAAATCCACTGATGAAACAATAACAAAACGATCGCCCAGGACCTTGTGAAGATGTTGGAGGAAACAGGTACAAAAGTATATATATATCCACAGTAAAATTAATCCTGTATCAACATAACCTGAAAGGCCGCTCAGCAAGGAAGACGCCACTGCTTCAAAACCGCCATAAAAAAGCCAGACGACAGGCTTGCAAAGGATAGTCTTGGGGGCTTGCAAAGGATAGTCCCACTAAGCACAAACCAGATGGGATGGCATTTCGCTGCAGAATGCTGTAGTAGCCATGCTGGTTAAGCGTGCCTTGAATTCTCATTGAATCAGCAACAATGTCACCAGCAAAGTACCCCCACACCATCACACCTCCTCCTCCATGCTTCATGGTGGGAACCACACATTCAGAGATCATCCGTTCAGCTACTCTGAGTCTCACAAAGACACGGCGGTTGGAAATCAGACCAAAGGACAGATTTCCACTGGTCTAATGTCCATTGCTCGTGTTTCTTGGCCCAAGCAAGTCTCTTATTTTTATTGGTGTCCTTTAGTAGTGGTTTCTTTGCAGCAATTTGACCATGAAGGCCTGATTCACAGTCTCCTCTGAACAGTTGATGTTGACATGTGTCTGTTACTTGAACCCTATGAAGCATTTACTTGGGCTGCAATTTCTGAGGCTGGTAACTCTAATGAACTTATCCTCTGCAACAGAGGTAACTCTGGGTCTTCCATTCCTGCGACGGTCCTTATGAGAGCCAGTTTCATCATGGTGCTTGATAGTTTTTGCGACTGCACTTTAAGAAACTTTCAGAGTTATTGTCATTTTCCAGATTGACTGACCTTCATGTCTTAAAGTAATGATGGACTGTTGTTTCTCTTTGCTTATTTGAGCTGTTCTTGCCATAATATGGACTTGTTTTTTTTACCAAATAGGGCTATCTTCTGTATACCACCCCTACCTTGTCACAACACAACTGATTGGCTCACGCATTAAGAAGGAAAGAAATTCCACAAATTAACTTTTAAAAATGCATTCCATTCATGAAGCTGGCTGAGAGAAAGGCAAAGTGTGGCTACTTTGAAGAATCTCAAATATAAAATATATTTTGATTTGTTTAACACTTGTTTGGATACTACATGAATCCATGTGTGTTATTTCATAGTTTTGATTTCTTCACTATTATTCTACAATGTAGAAAATAGTAAAAAAATTAAGAAAAACCCTTGAATGAGTAGGTGTCCAAACTTTTGACTCAGACTGTATATACAGGAATCACTAAGTTACACTTTCATCGACATTCACAACTGACAAACACACCAGGGGTATAAAAGAAAGTATATTTCAATTTTATTTAAAAATTTGAAAGCGGCTTACCTCAGTTGTCACATTTAAAATTTGCTAAAATAACAGTCCAATTTCAGCTACATACAGCTTGTGAAAAACATATAAAGGCATGCTAGTTCATTGTATGCTACAGGAGTACTACGTATGTATGTACATAGCACTGTATATCCTAGGATACCTTAAACTATGTATCACAGAAAAAAAGAGGCTGAAAAAAAGGACATAGAATTATCACCGTTTCAACATAGAGAGAATAAAGAAGCAATGTGTTTGAATGTAACAATAGGAAAATAGTCAAACATTTAATCATAACTTTGTGCTTTCAAATGAACAAATATAAAAGTCATTCGTTGCGTGTAGACTTATCAGTTTAAGAACAAGGTCACTTTTGCAAAAGTTTAATTTGTGAAGACTTTGAGTGTGTATGGACACTTATTCATACAGTTTTCCGTCAGGAAACTCCTTAGTCATCAATGCCGGACGATTAAAGACAACACTGTACAGAACAGTGTATGCTTTATACGAGGTCCTCGATTCAAACAGAATTATCTTCATATATCAGGAATATACCTCATATATTATATATGAAGCTTTTTTCCTTGTTGATTCCTGCTCATTTTGTTCACACAGCACTTATACTGTACGTTACGAGACGGGTCAAACACACAGTCAGTCTGTCACTGTTCAAAGTCACCTGCTGCATCCAGACTCCTCAACAACACTGAAACACAGCGGATACATCCCAAATGGTAACCTATTCCTATTAAGTGCACTACTTTTGACCAAGGTAAATAGGGCTCTGGTCAAATGTAGAGCACTAAATGGGGAATAAGGTGATAATATAATATATTTTGCTATCAATACAGTATATTCTCTCCAATTAGAATGCTTTTTACCCAGAATTCATGGGGATGTGTAAACGTACATTTATACACAGCCTTCTGTATAACACAAAAAAAGGGTATACATTTATTATTCCCCTATATAGATTGACAATGTGTCAAACTCAATTCAGATTAATTTACCAATCTGACAGCAAACCTTCAGTTCAGATTTTAGAACACATATCCGAGAGAATGCAGCAAGTGTCTTTTAACAGTTTATAACTGCCTATTCAGACCTCAGACTAGCCAAGAGAACTCATACAGTACAGTGCCTTGCGAAAGTATTCGGCCCCCTTGAACTTTGCGACCTTTTGCCACATTTCAGGCTTCAAACATAAAGATATAAAACTGTATTTTTTTGTGAAGAATCAACAACAAGTGGGACACAATCATGAAGTGGAACGACATTTATTGGATATTTCAAACTTTTTTAACAAATCAAAAACTGAAAAATTGGGCGTGCAAAATTATTCAGCCCCTTTACTTTCAGTGCAGCAAACTCTCTCCAGAAGTTCAGTGAGGATCTCTGAATGATCCAATGTTGACCTAAATGACTAATGATGATAAATACAATCCACCTGTGTGTAATCAAGTCTCCGTATAAATGCACCTGCACTGTGATAGTCTCAGAGGTCCGTTATAAGCGCAGAGAGCATCATGAAGAACAAGGAACACACCAAGCAGGTCCGAGATACTGTTGTGAAGAAGTTTAAAGCCGGATTTGGATAGAAAAAGATTTCCCAAGCTTTAAACATCCCAAGGGGCACTGTGCAAGCGATAATATTGAAATGGAAGGAGAATCAGACCACTGCAAATCTACCAAGACCTGGCCGTCCCTCTAAACTTTCAGCTCATACAGGGAGAAGACTGATCAGAGATGCAGCCAAGAGGCCCATGATCACTCTGGATGAACTGCAGAGATCTACAGCTGAGGTGGGAGACTCTGTCCATAGGACAACAATCAGTATGTTGCACAAATCTGGCCTTTATGGAAGAGTGGCAAGAAGAAAGCCATTTCTTAAAGATATCCATAAAAAGTGTTGTTTAAACACCAAACATGTGGAAGAAAGTGCTCTGGTTAGATGAAACCAAAATTGAACTTTTTTGCAACAATGCAAAACGTAAAAGCGTAAAAGCAACACAGCTCATCACCCTGAACACACCATCCCCACTGTCAAACATAGTGGTGGCAGCATCACGGTTTGGGCCTGCTTTTCTTCAGCAGGGACAGGGAAGATGGTTAAAATTGATGGGAAGATGGATGGAGCCAAATACAGGACCATTCTGGAAGAAAACCTGATGGAGTCTGCAAAAGACCTGAGACTGGGACGGAGATTTGTCTTCCAACAAGACAATGATCCAAAACATAAAGCAAAATCTACAATGGAATGGTTCAAAAATAACATATCCAGGTGTTAGAATGGCCAAGTCAAAGTCCAAACCTGAATCCAATCGAGAATCTGTGGAAAGAACTGAAAACTGCTGTTCACAAATGCTCTCCATCCAACCTCACTGAGCTCGAGCTGTTTTGCAAGGAGGAATGGGAAATAATGTCAGTCTCTCGATGTGCAAAACTGATAGAGACATACCCCAAGTGACTTACAGCTGTAATCGCAGCAAAAGGTGGCGCTACAAAGTATTAACTTAAGGGGGCTGAATAATTTTGCACGCCCAATTTTTCCGTTTTTGATTTGTTAAAAAAGTTTGAAATATCCAATAAATGTCGTTCCACTTCATGATTGTGTCCCACTTGTTGTTGATTCTTCACAAAAAAATACCGTTTTATATCTTTATGTTTGAAGCCTGAAATGTGGCAAAAGGTCGCAAAGTTCAAGGGGGCCGAATACTTTCGCAAGGCACTGTATATAAGACTCTTATGAGTACTCATATACATTATTCACTGGCCTTACATATGCATACAACTCAGCTCAGCTATCAGACCTTATTCGTTTTACATACAACTCCTGAACCCCTATAGGTAAGATATCATATACATAGTCACACACTATATGTACAAGAGTATGTGGACATCCCATCAAAATTGGTGGATTTGTCTATTTCAGCCACTCACCAGTTAATGACAGGTGTATACAACTGCGCACAAAGCCATGTAATCTCCACAGACAAATATTAGCAGTAGAATGGCCTTACTGAAGAGCTCAGTGACATGCAACAGGGCACCATCATAGGATGCCAACTTTCCAACAAGTCAGTTCATCAAATTGCTAGAGCTGCAAAAGCTGCCCCGGTCAACTGTAAGTACTGTCATTGTGAAGTGGAAATGTCTAGGAGCAACAACGGCTCAGCCGCAAAGTGGTAGGCCACACACGCTCACAGAACGGGACCACTGAGTGCTGAAGCGCGTAGCGCTAAACAATTGTCTGTTCTCGGTTGCAACACTCCAAACTCCCTCTGGAAGCAACTTCAGCACAATAACTCGTCGGGAGCTTCATGAAATAGGTTTCCATGGCCGAGCAGCTGCACACAAGCCTAAGATCAACATGTGCAATGCCAAGCATCAGCTGGAGTGGTTTAAAGCTCGCCGCCATTGGACTCTGGAGCAGTGGAAGCGCGTTCTCTGGAGTGATGAAACACTTCACCATAATGCAGTCCGACAGACAAATCTGATTCTGTGCTTGCAACTTTGTGGCAACAGTTTGGGGAAGGCCTTTTCCTGTTACAGCAATGACAATGCCCCCATGCAAAAGCAAATTCCATACAGAAATGGTTCGTCGAGATCGGTGTGGAAGAACTTGACTGGTCTGTACAGAGCCCTGCCATTAACCCCATCGAACATCTTTGGGATGAATTGGAACGCCGACTACGAGCCAGGCCCAATCGCCCAACATCAGTGCCCAACCTCACTAGTGCTCTTGTGGCTGAATGGAAGCAAGTCCCCACAGCAATGTTCCAATATCTAGTGGAAAGCCTTCCCAGAAGAGTGGAGGCTGTTATAGAAGCAAATGGGAGACCAACTCCATATTAAAGACCATGATTGTGGAATGAGATGTTCGACGAGCAGGTGTCCACATACTTTTGCTCATGTAGTGTATGTTATTACTCCTAATGACATCTGTCTGTTATGTTGCTATAACTCTTAATGACATCTGTTATGTCATCTGTTATGTCAGTCTCATGGCATTGTTGTGTAGCTTATCTATTAGCCCTCACCATACAATACTGAGAAGACTCAAATACACAGCAATCAGCTAGGAGGTGCCACGGAGTATAGAACACAGCTATGAAGCTTCATTTAGCTACGCAGTGGGGGAAAGGGGAGGGAGAAAGGGAAAGGGGGATACCTTGTCAGTTGTGCAACTGAATGCATTCAACTGAAATGTGTCTTCCGCTTTTAACCCAACATCTCTGAATCAGAGAGGTGCGTGGGGCTGCCTTCATCGATGTCAACATAATCGGCGCGTATCAGTGGATTGTACACTGAAGTCCTACTATAGAGATGACAGCTATGAGACTTTACAGAGCAGACATAGGGACTCTAGGAGACTTCATTGTGCACACATCGGGCCTGACACATCATAATGTACAGGAGCCAGCTAAGACACCTTATGAAGTATACATCGGACCCAGCTAAGAGACCTCATGTAGTATACATAGTCTCCAATGAGACTTCGTAATGTATGGTTCCTATAAGAGCTCATTGAGGAAAAGTTAGGACTGGTCAAAATAACAGTTGTTATTCAAAACCGTTTCAACGATTGTCATACATTAGAAATTCAGATTGTGAATTCAAAGTCCACTTCCATCTAGCAAGATCCTGACGTTCTAATCCATGATCAATCATCAGAAGCGACCCTATATTATGCATGAACCAAAACCTCTTGCTCGACTTAAGGTTTCAGTTAATAGTCTGACAGGCTAAGCTTTCAAGCCTGGTCCGAGAGCTGTTTGTCCTTTTGCCAACTCCATTGCAGACATTGTCAAGTCCTGTATGGCTCAACTGGTGGAGCATGGTGCTTGCAACAACAGGGTTGTTAGTTTGAGTCCCACGGGGGACTATTATAAGAAAACGTATGAACTCACTACTGTAAGTTGCTCTGGATAAGAGCGCCTGCTACATGACTAAAATGTAACATTTTTGGCTTGACAATTCTAGGAGTTGGCAGGAGAGCATAAACAGACCCTACCCAGGCTATAAGCTTTCTGCCTGGGAGGAAACTTTTGAAACACAGGGTATGAAACTGAACTCAGTGTTCCACTTTCTGTACTTAGTTACAACGTGTGCATCCGAAATGGCACCCTAATGCCTATATGGCGTTGGTATAGGGAATAGGGTGCCATTTGAGGCGCAAACAAACAAATTAAATTATAACTTTTTTTTAAACAGGGCTACGTTTTGTTACACATAACTGATTTGGTGCTAGAATTTAGTTGAACACTTTGAAATCAATTCTGTCTACACTTGAACACATACTTCCTGCTCAGGCAAAAGGGGACGACACTATCAAAAGTAGGCTGCAGCAGCTAGGTTTCAAGTCATGTAAACCTATGGCTTGTGACTATACACCGAAGGAAATTACATCAGAACATTTCCAGGATTTCTCCTCATATTAAAAGTAGGTTGTCAGTCAGTTGCCTGTGGAGAAGTCATGGAAGCAAAGTCAAGAACAGAACAGGGCCTGCAGTAGAATAGTCCGTCCTCGAGTGGTTGTCAGTCCTGAACACTTGGTAGGTGAACATTTACACAAACACAAAAAGAGACGTTGGGTGGAGACGGTGTAGTGCTCTAGCTCAGTACTGTCGTGACTGGTTGGGACTGTCAGGTGTAGTACTGTAGAACAGGTCACAGGTATAGTAGCTCAGTACTGTCGTGACTGGTTGGGACTGTCAGGTGTAGTACTGTAGAACAGGTCACAGGTATAGTAGCTCAGTACTGTCGTGACTGGTTGGGACTGTCAGGTGTAGTACTGTAGAACAGGTCACAGGTATAGTAGCTCAGTACTGTAGTGAATGGTTGTGAGGTTGTAAGGGAGAGTTTAGTTGGTAATGCATGCCTCGTGCCCCTATCCTCCCTTCATCTTCCTCTTCTTCAAAAACACACCATAACTGTCAACTGATGCTCTGTTGTGCTGTGGAGGCGATAGGACGGCCACCCGCTATTTCGAACCATTCGTCGCCACGATCTGTTTTGCCCTAATCTGAAATTGCCTGTAGCCACTACCCAGGTTAGGTCACCATTCCAATATCCACCAGGGCATGAGGTTAAGGGAGGCCAAAGATGGATATCACAGATACAGAGGCAGTGGGCTGGGTTTAGGTTAGGGTTTGTCTGGATCATCTAGCCACGGTCACAGTGCTGAGAGAGTAGGAGAGGGTGTGTCCCTTTGTCCAGTCAGTGCTGAGGATCCATTGTTGTTGTTGTTGTTTATTTATTTGTCTGTCCGTTTGTCTTGATTGAGTGCTGGTTAATGTCGTCCTAGGGACTACAAAGGCCCTTTGAACTGGTTCCCAGAGAGATGCTGGCGGATTGAAGGCTTGGAGCCCGCAGCGTCACCCAGTTTACGCCACACCACCTGAGAACACAACACAGGACAGGAAATGGGGGGGTGGGACACAAAACACTGTTACACAACACTGTCATACAATGGATATACTAGCTACAGTATATCCAGCCCTTTAGTGAGGGTCTCTAGAAAAGCCAGGTGGAAGGGACATTTAGTACTAATTACACTAATAAGGTTTGAAAACACTGTTACACAAAGCTTTTTATTGTAGAACATTTTATTAAGACCAGTGTGTTGTTGGGGTCTACAAAGGGAGGTCACAGAGACTGGAATCCATCAACCCAGCCATCCAATAACAGTCTACAAAAATGTATGTTCCACATAATCTGAGCACACAATGCAACCGTAGGGACAAGACAACAGTTGTAAAACACATGACTCCCAGCTCCGAGATGGACTGTGTAACATAGACCTCACCAGGATGTTGGTGTATTTATCTCTTTATGCTTGATGGGATACTCCACTATAAATGGTTGCATTGTGCCTCCGTGTTCTCTGTGTCTCTGCCATGTACAGAGCTCTGTCCGGAGAAACCCACAGGCATCGCTTAGTGCTCAAAGACTAGAAGGGCCTGGGGTCGTCCCTGCAAGAAAAGTGTCATCACACGAGTCCCAGATGACCCCACTCCACTGTCTCAGGCTGTATGGTTGTGGCCCAAATTATACCCTATTCCTTTTATACTACACTAACCCTATCGGCTCTAGTCAAAAGTAGTGCCCTATAAAGGAAATAGGATGCCATTTTGAGCCTACACCTGTGGGGGTGGAAGGAGGATGTGATGTTGAGATGAGAGAATGGGGAGGGGCCTGTAGCTTCTATTCCATAGTCCAATCCTCCTAGCCTTCCGATCCTATCCTGCCCTGTCCTGCCCTATTCTGTCCTATCCTAGGCCTGGAAGGTGTCTATAGCACGGAGAATAGAGCTCGGAAGCTTATAAGGCCTCAACAGGAGCTTCCATTGTTTCTCCCAGTGAAGTTATTTTAATGGTGCAGACAAGTGCGTCGTTAATACTACGGCTCCTTTATGGGAGCCTCCAATTAAAGCAGGGGGAAGCCAGGGGGTGAGAGGGGGAGGAGAGGTGAGAGGGAGGGAGGAGGGAGGGTAATTGTGTAATAATTTAAACACTGCCCTCCGTCAAAGCGATGGCATGCTTGTGATTCTGACAGGCAAACAAACAGAAATGTGGAGGAGAGAGAGAGAGAGAGAGAGAGAGAGAGAGAGAGAGAGAGAGAGAGAGAGAGAGAGAGAGAGCTGCAACTCGACAGGCCCCTCGTATCTTCATCTAGCTCTCATTATTCGTTTTTTGGGATAGGAGAGGGAGAGAGGAAGAGAGAAAAATGGAAACGAGTGAGGGAGAGAGAGAAAGAGTATAAGAGGGGGGGGTGAGAAAGGTCGTGTGGGAGGGAGGAGAGAGTTCCTTACGTTACACATCTCCCTGACAATGGCCTTCTCCTTCTCACTGAGGTCCTTGTCATAGTCTTCAGGGATTTTCTTCTCTAGATTCTCATGGACCTCGAGCACCTTCATGGCATGGACCACAGCCTCGGGCTTCTGGCCCACAGGGAGGTAGTCTGCTGGGGGGGGTGGCTCACCACTAGGGGTCCTACCGGAGCCCTGGAGAGAGGAAGGGAGAGATGGTCAGAGTGGTCACACACATGTACTATATTTTCAGAGATGTGAGCAATCTAAATTAATCCCCCCACCTCCCTTCTCTCTCTCTGGGGTACTATAGTTTTGCGACCCAGACCCCTAAAGGAGGGTAAATCCCTGGTTTAATCAGCTAATTACAACTCTCATCTCCCATGGTCTTCCCTGACCCTGGTCAAACTCTCTTACTCCCCTGTGCCTCTCCATCTCTGGGTCACAGCTAATGCAAAAAGAGGTTGTTGAGAGAGAGGAGCAGGGGCCCAATCTATCCCAGCTCTATCCTATTCATTCCCAGCTCTTACTGTCCAAGCACTTAGTTATCCCTATCTCTGGTTCTATCCCAGCTTTGCTCAGTCACAGCCTTCTGAGCACCACTCTAGCGTTAGATCCTCAACCATCCAACCAGCATTCCAACACCGGTGCCCCTGAGCAGAGAGAGAGGGGGATAAAGGGATATATATAAAGAGAGAGGGGGATAAAGGGATATAGGGAGAGAGAGAGAGAGAGAGAGTGTGGGGGGGGAGAGAGGGGGATAAAAGGATATATATATATATATATATATATATATATATATATATATATATATATATATATATATATAGAGAGAGAGAGAGAGAGAGAGAGAGAGAGAGAGAGAGAGAGAGAGAAAGAAAGAGAGAGAGGGGGATAAAGGGATATAGGGAGAGAGGGAGAGAGAGAGAGAGAGAGAGAGAGAGAGAGAGAGAGAGAGAGAGAGAGAGAGAGAGAGAGAGAGAGAGAAAGAGAGAGAGAGGGGGATAAAGGGATATAGGGGAGAGAGAGAGAGAGATAGAGAGAGGGGGGGGGGAAGAGAGAGAGAGAGAGAAAGAGAGAGGGGGGATAAAGGGATATAGGGAGAGAGAGAGAGGGGGGGGGAAGAGAGAGAGAGAGAGAGAGAGAGAGAGAGAGAGAGAGAGAGAGAGAGAGAGAGAGAGAGAGAGAGAGAGAAGAGAGAGCATGAAGAGGAAAAGGAAGAAGAAGAGTGTGACCGGAGTGTGAGTGACACACACACATAAAGCTGAGAGTGCAATAACAACAGGCCCATAGTCAATGGTGTAGGCACCTGCTGTAGAGGCATTATGGAAGAGGAGGGAAGTGAACCTGATCGGGCTTCCAGTCTAACATTACAGAGTTGGTATCAATACCCAGTATCAATACTCAGAGAACACTGACACAGACACACCGTACTTTTGTGCGTCCCAAATGGCACCCTATTTATTCCCTGTATAGTGCACTACTTTTGACCAGGGCCCATATGACTCTGGTCAAAAGTAGGGCACCATGTAGGGTAGTGTTTCCCAACCCTGGTCCTCCAGTAACCCCAACAGAACACATTTTTGTTGTAGCCCTGAACAAACACACCTCATTCAGCGCATTGAGGGCTTGATGATTAGTTGACAAGTTGATTCAGGTGTGCTTGTCCAAGGTTACAATACAAATGTTTACTGTTGGGGGTACTGGAGGCCCACCAGGGTTGGGAAACACTGATGAAGGGAATAGAGTGCCATTCAGGTCGTAGCCTGAGCAAAGATGATAAGAAAGTCTGAAAGAAAACATAAAGAGAGGCTCCAAAGGACATATATTTTCAAGCAACAATTTTTACAAGATAGAGAATCACTGCTTCTGCGTCAGAAACAACTTTGATTGACTTTGACATTTGATTGATTGCTCTGTTGTTATGTGAGAAAGTTGTGACTTTGACATTTGATTGATTGCTCTGTTGTTATGTGAGAAAGTCGTGACTTTGACATTTGATTGATTGCTCTGTTGTTATGTGAGAAAGTCGTGACTGACATTTGATTGATTGCTCTCTTGTTATGTGAGAAAGTCGGGACATTGCCTCAGTCAGTGCTACAGAGGTGGGATCACGATCGCTGGGCAAGTTTTTTCTTGTGACGGATTTAGGGGGATGTAGGGGGTGGGGGGCGACCCCTCTACAATTTCAACGTCTGGTTTTGATTTACATTTGGTGAAATCAATTTAAAAATGTCACCATGTCATTGGATTTCGAGTTTTAAAGTTGGGTGAAAAAAAAATGTTGATTACTTTTTTCAAATCCAAATACGTTTTTTTCACGATGACTCAACGTCATCTCATTGATCAATTAAAAAATGTTATGATGTGGGCTCTCTCTCTACCAATCATAGGTAGCCCCTGGCAACACGTATTGAAGTGACACACAAGTTATTTACATTTTTACATTTACATTTAAGTCATTTAGCAGACGCTCTTATCCAGAGCGACTTATAAATTGGTGCATTCACCTTATGACATCGAGTGGAACAGCCACTTTACAATAGTGCATCTAAATCTTTTAAGGGGGTGAGAAGGATTACTTTATCCTATCCTAGGTATTCCTTAAAGAGGTGGGGTTTCAGGTGTCTCCGGAAGGTGGTGATTGACTCCGCTGTCCTGGCGTCGTGAGGGAGTTTGTTCCACCATTGGGGGGCCAGAGCATGAGTTATGTCAAACAATAAGCAAATATAAAGAATAATATAAAGAAAAATAGTACAAATATTTCGAGCATCTTAAATGTAATGTTGGGCAAAAAGGTCAACTCAGCTACATCCTTCATTGCATCAGATGGCTCATTCATCACAAACCCCACTTATATTGCCAACTACTTTAATGATTCTTTCATTGGCAAAATGTGCATGACATGCCAACAACAAACTGAACCTGCACGTCCATTCATAACTGACCAAATTATGAAAGATACGCATTGTAATTTGAATTCCGTAAAGGGAGTGTGGAAGAGGTAAAGAAATTACAATGACAAGGCACCTGGGTCTGACAACTTGGATGTAAAATGACTGAGGATGATAGCAGACTATATTGCCACTCCTATTAGCCATCTCTTCAATCTAAGCCTACAGGAAAGTGTGATCCCTCAGGCCTGGATGGAAGCAAAAGTCATTCCACATCCCAAGAATAACAAAGCACCCTTTACTGGCTCAAACAGCCCACCAAACAGCCTGTTACCAACCCTTAGTAAACTTTAGATTTTTTGGTGTTTTTACAAGAATCAAAGATATTTTACAGTAAACAAATTAACAACTGACTTTTAGCATGCTTACAGTATAGGAAAGGGCACTCACCATGTATCACACTTACATAAATGACTGATGATTGGCTGACAGAAATGTATATTAAGAAGATTACGGGAGCTGTTTTGTTAAGACTTCAGTGCAGCTTTTGACATTATTGATCATAATCTGCTGCTGGAAAAACGTATGTGTTATGTCTTTACATCCCCTGCTATATTGTGGATTGAGAGTGACCTGTCTAACAGAACACAGAGAGTGTTCTTTAATGGAAGTCTCTCCAACATACTCCAAGTAGAGTCAGGCATTCCCCAGGATAGTTGTCTAGGCCCCTTACTTTTCAATGTTTTACTAATGACCTGCCATTGGCATTGAGTAAAGTCTGTTTGTCTATGTAAACTGATGACTCCACATTATACACGTCAGCTACCCACAGCAAGTGAAATCACTGCAACACTTAACAAAGAGCTGAAGTCAGTTTTAGAATGGGTGGCAAGTAATAAGCTAGGCCTAAATATTTCAAGAACTAAAAGCATTGTATTTGGGACAAACTATTCACTAAACCCTACACCTCAACTAAATCTTGTAATGAATATTGTGGAAATTGAACAAGTTGAGGTGACTAAACTGCTTGGTGTAACCCTGGATTATAAACTGTCCTGGTCAAAACATATTGACACAACGGTAGCTAAGATGGGGAGAAGTCTGTCTGTAATAAAAAGCTGCTCTGCTTTCTTCACATTGCTATCAACAAAACAAGTCCTACAGGCCCTAGTTTTATCGCACTTGGACCACTGCCCAGTCATATGGTCAAGGGCCACAAAGAGAGACATAGGCAATAAAGCAGCACGGCTGGCCCTTAAATGTACTCTGAGAGCTAACATCAATAAGATGCATGTTAACCACTCCTGGCTCAAAGTAGAGGAGAGATTGATTGCATCACTGCTTGTCTTTGTGAGAGGTATTGGCATTCTGAAAGCACTGAGCTGTCTGTTCAAACGACTAGCACACAGCTCAGACACCCATGCATAATCCACAAGACATGCCACCAGGGGTCTCTTCACAGTCCTCAAGTCCGGAACAGACTCTGGGAAATGGTCAGTACAACACAGAGCCATGGCTACATGGAACTCTATTCCACATCAAGTATCTCATGCCAGCAGTTAAATCAGATTTTTTTTAAATGATAAAACGACACGTTATGGTACAACGCGGACTGTGAAGAGACACACACATCCAGGCACACACTCACGCATACGCACACACACGCTAGCACACTCACTCTACATACACGCACATTGTAACATCACCGTATGATGCTATTATGCATTTTGTATTGTAGATATATGTGTTGGTGCAATGGTATATGATGTACTGTTTTATTTGGGTTTTTTGTGTGATGCATGGGCCTTAATGTGTTTGGACTCCAGGAAGAGTAGCTGCTGCCTTGTTAGCAGCTGATGGGGATCACAACAACAAAAATCCACCCACCATAAAAAGTGTATATCAGGCCATGTCATTGGGTGTGTGACATGAGAGAGAGAGAGAGCCAGCAGCATACCACACTGCAGAGATGTTGCAGTTTTTCTCAATTGCTAAAACACTAAACCCTATTGGCTGAATAAAGTTATGTTGCCTGGACTCATTTAGCTAATTATGCAGTCTGTTGTCAAAATACCTTAAACCATTTCACATGGTAAAACACAATTTGCAGATCTCACTTAGACTTTTCAGCAAAACTCTAAACACATTCTCATTCTCAAAACACATTCGGCACTCTAATGCACTTGTCATCCATACTGGTAAACACAAGTGGCAACAATCAAATACAAATAGAGAACATATGTCATTGATTGAACACAACCACTCAAAATTGATTTAACCTGTTTCAAATGATGCGACACAACCAATATAAGCCAGTTCAGAGAGCAAACAGGTTGTTGAAGTTGGGAAGGAGAAAGTCTGAGAATGGATACTGTAGTACAGTGCATTGTAGGCTGTATACTGTACAATGGTCAAATTGTATGGCCCTGAACATGGTGCTTTCCATTTATTAACAGTACTGACTGCTCAATAGATTTTGACTGGTTGCAGGTTCATATCAACAAAGAACACGAATTACAGTATCACAGAGACAAAGGACAAGTTTGTGAGATGCAGGGTACAGTACTGTAAAAATAGGGGTACAAAGAGGAGGAAGAACAAAAAATTGAATTGCAAATAGCAAAGCAGAGTAGTAATTTCTGATCAATTTTGAGCTACTATGATAGAACATGTTTTCGTTCATCAAAAGACAATGACGGAAAAATATGAATATTTCTTAAGATTAAAAATGTAGTTCTCCCTGAGAATTGTATGTTTTGAACAATGTGTTTTCTTTTTTTCGGTGTATTGTTTACTGACTGCTTGAGAGTGTATATCATTTTGATCACTTTGTTTATGATTTGAGAGCAGTGTTTGATTTTGAACACAGGCGAATGTTTCATTTTGCAAGAGGAGTCAGAGGTTATGTAAATAGTGCTTGAAGATGAGGCTTTGTGTTTAATGTTTTCAGGAAATGGAGCAAGGTTTCAGAAATTGTGTTTTAGCAATTGAGAAAAACTGTAACACCAGTGTTCTGGCAACATTTCCAATCAGGCCATCATTCCATCATGGCCACCTAATCATCCCCAGCTTCCAATTGGCTCAGTCATCCCCTCTCCTCCACCCTGTAACTATTCTGTTACTATTCTGTTAAAATGTGTTTTCAGTCAACTTACCTGGTTAAATGAGAGAGAGAGAGAGAGAGAGAGAGAGAGAGAGAGAGAGAGAGAGAGAGAGAGAGAGAGAGAGAGAGAGAGAGAGAGAGAGAGAGAGAGAGAGAGAGAGAGAGAGAGAGAGAGAGAGAGAGAGAGAGAGAGAGAGAGAGAGAGAGAGAGAGAGAGAGAGAGAGAGAGAGAGAGAGAGAGAGAGAGAGAGAGAGAGAGAGAGAGAGAGAGACAGAGATAGAGAGAGAGAGAGAGAGAGAGAGAGAGAGAGAGAGAGAGAGAGAGAGAGAGAGAGAGAGAGAGAGAGAGAGAGAGAGAGAGAGGGAGACATAGATACAGAGAGAGAGGGAGAGAGAGAGAGACAGAGATACAGAGAGAGAGGGAGAGAGAGAGAGAGAGAGAGAGAGGAGAGAGAGAGAGAGAGAGAGAGAGAGAGAGAGAGAGAGAGAGAGAGAGAGAGAGAGAGAGAGAGAGAGAGAGAGAGAGAGAGAGAGAGATAGGGAGAGAGAGAGAGAGAGAGAGGGAGAGAGAGACAGAGATACAGAGAGAGAGAGAGAGAGAGAGAGAGAGAGAGAGAGAGAGAGAGAGAGAGAGAGAGAGAGAGAGAGAGAGAGAGAGAGAGAGAGAGAGAGAGAGAGAGAGAGAGAGAGAGAGAGAGAGACAGAGATACAGAGAGAGAGAGAGAGAGAGAGAGAGAGAGAGGAGAGAGAGAGAGAGAGAGAGAGAGAGAGAGAGAGAGACAGAGATACAGAGAGAGAGAGAGAGAGAGAGAGAGAGAGAGAGAGAGAGACAGAGAGAGAGAGAGAGAGAGAGAGAGAGAGAGAGAGAGAGAGAGAGAGAGATACAGAGAGAGAGAGAGAGAGAGAGAGAGAGAGAGAGAGAGAGAGAGAGAGAGAGAGAGACAGAGAGAGAGAGAGAGAGAGAGAGAGAGAGAGAGAGAGAGAGAGAGAGAGAGAGAGAGAGAGAGAGAGAGAGAGAGAGAGAGAGAGAGAGAGAGAGAGAGAGAGAGAGAGAGACAGAGATACAGAGATACAGAGAGAGAGAGAGAGAGAGAGAGAGAGAGAGAGAGAGAGAGAGAGAGACAGAGAGACAGAGATACAGAGAGAGAGAAAGAGAGATAAAGAGAGAGAGAGAGAGAGAGAGAGAGAGAGAGAGAGAGAGAGAGAGAGAGAGAGAGAGAGAGATACAGAGTTACAGAGAGAGAGAGAGAGAGAGAGAGACAGAGACAGAGACAGAGAGAGAGAGAGAGAGAGAGAGAGAGAGAGAGAGAGAGAGAGAGAGAGAGAGAGAGAGAGAGAGAGAGAGAGAGAGATACAGAGAGAGAGAGAGAGGGAGAGAGAGAGAGAGAGAGAGAGAGAGAGAGAGACAGAGATACAGAGAGAGAGAGAGAGAGAGAGAGAGAGAGAGAGACAGAGAGACAGAGATACAGAGAGAGAGAGAGAGAGAGAGAGAGAGAGAGAGACAGAGATACAGAGAGAGAGAGAGAGAGAGAGAGAGAGAGAGAGAGAGAGAGAGAGACAGAGATACAGAGAGAGAGAGAGAGAGAGGGAGAGAGAGAGAGATGTTGCATTATTCAAGGCATCACCTGTGTGTTTGAAGTGAGAGTTCAAAGTCATGCTAATCAGGACAGGGGTCTAGAGTATGTATGTCTCTCACTCCAGAACACACACACACAAACACACACACACAAACACACACACGCAGGCTGTAGCTCATGCCACACACTCTTAATTGTTTTCTCCTTCCTGTGGATGAAGAGTACCTGAGTGGTTAGTGGTTACCATGACGACTCTAGATGTCTTTTATCACGACCAATCAGAATACTGATTAGCAAAACAAGACTCTTCTTTTTCTTCTCATCTCTCTCCTTATTCTCTCTCTATAATCTCTCTCCCCACCTCTCTCCTTTAGTCTCCTTTCCATCCTTCCTCACATCTCTCCTCTCCTTCCCAATCTCATATGCACTCTCCCTACCCTCTTCTCCTCTCCCTCCCCCTGTTCTCCTCTCCATGCCAAGGTGAGCGCTGGAAAGGGGGATGAACATTTCAGGATAAAAGAGAGGGAAAGAACAGAGGGAGTATTTACCCTTCTGAAAGGAGTGATGCTAATTTAATTAGTGGTCTCAAAGGGATGTCCAGGGCTGGCTCAAGGCATAAGAGATGTCCAGGGCTAGCTCAAGGCATAAGATGTGTCCAGGGCTGGCTCAAGGCGTAAGAGATGTCCAGGGCTGGCTCAAGGCATAAGAGATGTCCAGGGCTAGCTCAAGGCATAAGATGTGTCCAGGGCTGGCTCAAGGCGTAAGAGATGTCCAGGGCTGGCTCAAGGCATAAGAGATGTCCAGGGCTGGCTCAAGGCATAAGAGATGTCCAGGGCTAGCTCAAGGCATAAGATGTGTCCAGGGCTGGCTCAAGGCGTAAGAGATGTCCAGGGCTGGCTCAAGGCATAAGGGATGTCCAGGGCTGGCTCAAGGCATAAGAGATGTCCAGGGTTGGCTCAAGGCATAAGAGATGTCCAGGGCTGGCTCAAGGCATAAGATATGTCCAGGGCTGGCTTCAGGCATAAGAGGTGTCCAGGGCTGGCTCAAGTCATAAGAGATGTCCAGGGCTGGCTCAAGTCTTAAGAGATGTCCAGGGCTGGCTCAAGTCATAAGAGATATCCAGGGCTGAATTCAGGCATAAGAGATGTCCAGGGCTGGCTCAAGGCATAAGAGATGTCCAGGGCTGGCTTCAGGCATAAGAGATGTCCAGGACTGGCTCAAGGCATAAGATATGTCCAGGGCTGGCTCAAGGCCGAAGAGATGTCCAGGGCTGGCTCAAGTCATAAGAGATATCCAGGGCTGAATTCAGTCATAAGAGATGTCCAGGGCTGGCTCAAGTCTTAAGAGATGTCCAGGGCTGGCTCAAGTCATAAGAGATGTCCAGGGCTGGCTCAAGGCATAAGAGATGTCCAGGGCTGGCTCAAGGCATAAGAGATGTCCAGGACTGGCTCAAGGCATAAGATATGTCCAGGGCTGGCTCAAGGCCGAAGAGATGTCCAGGGCTGGCTCAAGTCATAAGAGATATCCAGGGCTGAATTCAGTCATAAGAGATGTCCAGGGCTGGCTCAAGTCTTAAGAGATGTCCAGGGCTGGCTCAAGTCATAAGAGATGTCCAGGGCTGGCTCAAGGCATAAGAGATGTCCAGGGCTGGCTCAAGGCATAAGAGATGTCCAGGGCTGGCTCAAGGCATAAGATATGTCCAGGGCTGGCTTCAGGCATAAGAGGTGTCCAGGGCTGGCTCAAGGCACAAGGGATGTCCAGGGCTGGCTCAAGTCATAAGAGATGTCCAGGGCTGGCTCAAGGCATAAGAGATGTCCAGGGCTGGCTCAAGGCATAAGAGATGTCCAGGGCTGGCTCAAGGCATAAGATATGTCCAGGGCTGGCTTCAGGCATAAGAGGTGTCCAGGGCTGGCTCAAGTCATAAGAGATGTCCAGGGCTGGCTCAAGTCTTAAGAGATGTCCAGGGCTGGCTCAAGTCATAAGAGATATCCAGGGCTGAATTCAGGCATAAGAGATGTCCAGGGCTGGCTCAAGGCATAAGAGATGTCCAGGGCTGGCTTCAGGCATAAGAGATGTCCAGGACTGGCTCAAGGCATAAGATATGTCCAGGGCTGGCTCAAGGCCGAAGAGATGTCCAGGGCTGGCTCAAGGCATAAGAGATGTACAGGGCTGGCTCAAGTCATAAGATATGTCCAGGGCTGGCTCAAGTCATAAGAGATGTCCAGGGCTGGCTCAAGGCTTAAGTGATGTCCAGGGCTGGCTTCAGGCATAAGAGGTGTCCAGGGCTGGCTCAAGTCATAAGAGATGTCCAGGGCTGGCTCAAGTCTTAAGAGATGTCCAGGGCTGGCTCAAGTCATAAGAGATGTCCAGGGCTGGCTTCAGGCATAAGAGATGTCCAGGGCTGGCTCAAGGCATAAGAGATGTCCAGTGCTGGCTTCAGGTATAAGAGATGTCCAGGGCTGGCTTCAGGCATAAGAGATGTCCAGGGCTGGCTCAAGGCATAAGATATGTCCAGGGCTGGCTCAAGGCCGAAGAGATGTCCAGGGCTGGCTCAAGGCATAAGAGATGTCCAGGGCTGGCTCAAGTCATAAGATATGTCCAGGGCTGGCTCAAGGCATAAGAGATGTCCAGGGCTGGCTCAAGGCATAAGATATGTCCAGGGCTGGCCTCAGGCATAAGACATGTCCAGGGCTGGCTCAAGGCATAAGAGATGTCCAGGGCTTGCTCAAGGCATAAGATATGTCCAGGGCTGGCTCAAGGCATAAGAGATGTCCAGGGCTGGCTCAAGGCATAAGAGATGTCCAGGGCTGGCTCAAGGCATAAGATATGTCCAGGGCTGGCGTCAGGCATAAGAGATGTCCAGGGCTGGCTCAAGGCATAAGAGATGTCCAGGGCTGGCTTCGGGCATAAGAGATGTCCAGAGCTGGCTTCAGGTATAAAGCGACCAGTGGCTTAGATATCCAGGCTGCTAGGTTTTATTTAAAAAAATGTGGGGTCCCAACTTCCTGTTGAAAGTTAGAATAATATAATAGACAAGGTGCAAAGTTGAAATTTGGTTGTGCATCAGCAATTATCTTCACCCCATGGCAAAATGGGTAGAATTACAGTAAGTTAGCTTTAAAAATATACATATCTTCCCCATGGAAAAATTAGCAGAATTTCATGATTTTTTAAAATAACATTGAGACATTTTCCCTACGCCCTGTGGCAAAATGTCTACAACTGCATAAAAATTGCTTTAAACCTGAAATGCTTCTCTCCACTGTCAAGAGCAGGGCCAGGTGGGGGAGGAGGGGGGTGATGTCCTCTGGTTAAACACGGACCCAATAGAGAGACAGGTGAAGTCTCAGGGCTGTGGTAGAGAGAGAGAGAGAGAGAGATGGAGACAAGAGAGAGGTAGGTGGCAATAAGGGAAAAGAGAGAGCTTGAGTGGAATGGAAGAAAGACTGGATTTGAGACAGAGAGGGGTGGTGAAAACTAGGGGGGTATAAAAGAGAGAGAGACAGAGAGAGAGAGAGACAGAGAGAGAGAGAGAGAGAGAGAGAGAGAGAGAAGACTCCAGATTCAGTCTCCAGCTCAAGGCTGGGTTAGAGAATCAAAGACAGGTAAACAGTGTGAGGGGGTTGGAAGGTAGGGTTAACATGAGGTATTGTTGTTGTAATGTCTACTTTTAGTACTCAGGGTTATTGGGTTAAGTCTGAGTTTGTGTTTATATGAAAGACCTGAGGTTATTGTCTCTTAACTCTTAGACTCAGGGTGGAAAATGGAAGAGGCGGGGCTGGAGTGAAGGTGCATATTACTGGAGGCTGACATTCGATACTGCAAAGTGTGATGATACACCTTTAAATGTGGAGGTGCTGGAGAGGGTTTGGAAGTGAAGTGTGTGAAAGCAGGTCTGTGAAGTGGTACTGAGGTCAGCCACAGACCAGCTCATTTCTGGAGAGAAAAAATGTCCATTGGTAGCACTGGTGCTCTAAACTTAAAAAAGTTAGGAGCACCACATAAAATCTAAGAGCACCAGAAATATTTTGTCATTGATTCAGATAACAGGCCTATATGAATCCTAATTAGCCCTGGACATCTCTTATGCCTTGAGCCAGCTCTGGACATCTCTTACGCCTTGAGCCAGCCCTGGACATCTCTTATGCCTTGAGCCAGCCCTGGACATCTCTTATGACTTGAGCCAGCCCTGGACATCTCTTACGCCTTGAGCCAGCCCTGGACACCTCTTATGCCTTGAGCCAGCCCTGGACATCCTACAACGGGCCTATATGAATCCTAATTACTTTTGAAGCACATCTCGTGAAAAATACATCACATTTCCTTTCCTTTGTGTGTTTTTTTAATTGTTATTTTTCTATTTACCTGCAGTGAACCCACTCAACATTTACCTTACATTCAGTCATCAAACAGACTCCCATCCAGAGCGACCCACAGGAGCAACCAGGGTCAAGCAATCCGCTCAAGTGCATGTCGACAGATCTCCCACCAAGTCAAAACGGGGACCCGAACCAGTGACTCATCAACCACCGGCCCAAGCTCCCAACCGCCAGGCTACCAACCATCCAAGATCCCCCCCACAGCTCTGAGAGCTGCCCCTCAACCACCCAAGTGTTTGCATATATAGATAAAGTTAGTAGGGCTGCACAGTATTGGCAAAAAATAGAATTGTGATTTTTCAACCACATATTGCGATTTGTCTTGCAAAACAGATAAAAACACTTTGGTGAACTGTTGGATTGATTATTCTAATTCTATGGTTGGTGTTGTTTGTAGGTAGGAGTTATGACAGGGTAGGAACAAAAGTGTTGATGAGTGTTTCCCAGGGGACCCTCGTGACGTTTGAACAGATGTTACATTTAGGCACAAATTGTAGTAAGTTGCACAAACAACGTGCTGATCGACACCACCAGCATTTAGCTAGTTAGCGAATAGCATTAGCATAATGTTTGAAACATGCCAGCTTCCTTAGACTAACTAACATTTTGCAGAGATCAAGATACACAAACGAATAGTATGATAAAGAAAAATGACTGGATTCATATTTAGAAGCAATGTGGAAAGCAGCGTCGTTCTTGTTTAGGAAGAAGATACACTATATAAACAAAAGTATGTGGACACCCCTTGAAATGAATGGATTCGGCTATTCCAGCCACACCCATTGCTGACAGGTGTATAAAATCTCCAGGGCTGGCGCAGTGTTCTAAGGCACTGCATCGCACTGCATCACAGTGCTAGCTGTGAGATCCTGGTTCTTGTCCAGGCTCTGTCACAGGCGGCCGCGACCGGGAGACCCATGGGGCGGCCTAAGATTACCATGCGCAATGGCAAGCGCCGGCTGGAGTGATATAAAGCTCGCCGCCATTGGACTCTGGAGCAGTGGAAATGTGTTCTCTGGAGTGATGAATCAGACTTTACCATCTGGCAGTCCGATGGACAAAACTGGGTTTGGCTGATGCCAGAAGAACGCTACCTGCCCGAATGCATAGTACCAACTGTAAAGTTTGGTGGAGGATGAATAATGGTCTGAGGCTGTTTTTCATGGTTCGGGCTAGGCCCCTTAGTTCCAGTGAAGGGAAATCTTAAAGCTACAGCATACAATGACATTCTAGACAATTCTGTGCTTACAACTTTGTGGCAACAGTTTGGGTAAGGCCCTTTCCTGTTTCAGCATGACAATGCCCTCATGCACAAAGCGAGGTCCATATAGAAATAGTTTGTTGAGATCGGTGTGGAAGAACTTGACTGGCCTGCACAGAGCCCTGACATCAGCCCCATCGAAAAATCAGTACCTGACCTCACTAATGCTCTTGAGGCTGAATGGAAGCAAGTCCCTGCAGCAATGTTTCAACATCTAGCGGAAAGCCTTCCCAGAAGAGTGGAGGCTGTTGTGGCGGCAAAGGGGGGACCAATGCCCATGATTTTGGAATGAGAAGTTCGACAAGCAGGTGTCCACATACTTTTGGTCATACCGTGTATGTGCATGCTGAGAGAATAAACAGAGTGGAGGAACTGTGTGCTGCCTGCTTGAGTGACAGCGGGCGGGACTTGGTGTGTGTGGCCCAGGAACTGGAAGCAAGCAGTCGTGGAGGGAGAGAGAGGACTCCATTACACATTTTTCTAGCTGCACAGGTGATCCCAAACTAAAACTGCAGGTCGCCAGCAGAATATTTTGTTGCATATGCGACCAAATTGGTCGCACTCTAGATCCCTGCACATATACACACACACACACACCAGGAGTGGTTTAGCAAACTATACGTACATTCTGCACGGCGTCCTGCTGGTACTGCGTGAGAGAGGAGAGCTGAGACTCAGAGTGGTAGAGAGACAGACCCTTCCTCAGACTGTTCAGATCACCACTGTTAGCCTGCTGAGATACAGAGAGAGAGAGAGAGAGAGAGAGAGAGAGAGAGAGAGAGAGAGAGAGAACATTTAGAGGAAAAGTGCACACAGAAGGCAAAGAACAGAATATGTGTTGCCGATCTCCTCTGGATCTCCTCTGGAGATAGAAGCACAACCTTGCAGCAGCAGTTGTTCAGCCAGTTCAGTTCATTTATACCCTGTATATCAGTGAAAGTGGCCAGCATGTGTTTTGAATCCTCCTGTCTGGCATACAGTAAATGGCGCAATCCCTCTGCCTCAGGTCACTGTGACATTAGATGGGACCAAAAAGTCAATGAACATTCCCTCCTGCCTTTACATATGTCACATATCTGTGTCTGTCTCATTGGATAAGGTAATACAACAGAGACAAGACAGGTTTTAGTGGATAAATCAAATCAAATAAATACCCTTGGAGATAAAACTGTATAGCAGACTTTGGAGCGGTGTGGCCTCTTTCTATGTACGTGTGTGAGGTCACTATGATGAGCTCACTCTAAACGGTGTGTCTTTTAACCGGTGATTTTACTCTTTGAAGACATCCTTAGTTTTCCTTTTACACGTTCATTGCTTCTGGTTTGCGTTGACTTCTTTAATTGTATTGTTTTCATTTGAAATGTGTTGGGATTTGAGATGCACTTAAAAGAAAGTTTAGTTGATCTAGATTCCACACGGCCTGTTTTACCCTCTGGGCCACGTAAGGAAAGCAAACCAGGCATAGAATGTTTCATTTGATTCAGACATATGTCGGTATCTGTTCAGTGTTATTTTGCATTTATCTGACGCTAACAGCAACCCTTCAGTTCAGGTCGGGAAAAAAAACACACGCGCACGCACGCGCACACACACACACACACACACACACACACACACACACACACACACACACACACACACACACACACACACACACACACACACACACACACACACACACACACACACACACACACACACACACACACACACACACACACACACTCCTTATGGTTAGACTCCCTGACTGGTCTGTGCTACCCGCTACCCTGAGGGATGGATTTTGTGTTCTTTTTCAGTGTTCTATGTTCTCTTTGTGTGGAGTGCAGAATGAGAGATCAACATGTTGTCAGCCCCAACACACAGAGCGGTAAGCGCGTCGTCTTTGGGGCCGTTGGAGCAGCACAAATGCCCTGTGTAATCCCCTTTTCTGAAGTGTGTTTGTGTCACGACATGGACCTTCTCGCTCAGTCTCTCGCTCTGTTCTGATTGGTGTCGTGTGCTTACAGCTCATTTGGGATTGGCTCAGTGGGATTACAGTACCGTCCCCATAGAGAAGGCTGTTGTAATCACAGAGCTGTATATATGGGGATATATCTACATCAACAGGACACTCATAACTGAATCCCAAATGACACCCCTATTCCCTATTACAGTAAGTGCACTATTGGCCAGGGCCAACTGGGTGGCATTTTGGGACACAGCCTACACTTCTAGCTGATGCCATAATGATGCTCTCTCTGATTGTTACAATGTTAGTAAAACTCTGCACTAACTCTGCACTCCCTTCTACTCTAGTGTGTAGGTGTCCATTCGTGTGTGTGTGTGTGTGTGTGTGTGTGTGTGTGTGTGTGTGTGTGTGTGTGTGTGTGTGTGTGTGTGTGTGTGTGTGTGTGTGTGTGTGTGTGTGTGTGTGTGTGTGTGTGTGTGTGTGTGTGTGTGTGTGTGTGTGTGTGTGTGTGTGTGTGTTCTAGGATCTCCCAGTAGAGGGTAGAGATACTGAGAATCGGTTTGTCTGTGTGTGTGTTGTTGCTCTTCACCGATTCCTTTCGTGTGAAATCAGACGGCAGACAGAATGACAATGAGAAGCCATGAAACATTCAGTCCATGTGTGATTTCTCCTGCCCTCCCATTGTTTTAACCCAATCCATTATTGAAGACCACTTTCCCTGTGATACTGAATTATTAAATTAACCCTATCATCCCAGCAGGTAGAAGCTCTCTCTCTCCTCCCCATCTCCCCTGTGTACTCGATAACTCTGCAATATTTAGCTTTCGCTATTCGCTCTCTTTCATCTCTCACGTTCTCTATTTATACGTTGAAAAATACACCCGTGTCTCTGCTGCTTCCTCTGTCTCTCCCACGAGAGAGCTTGGGTTTGAGAAAGTGAGAGGAGGAGAAAGTAAAAGAGAGATAGAGGGCGAAGAGAGAGAAGAATATCAACGGAGGGGTGATCGTTTTCCCCATGGTAATAAAACAGCAGCAGTGTTTTACCTGTGATAGCAGCTGCTTGTTGTCATCCTCTAGGATGCTGACCTTGGTCTCCAGTTGTCTCATGTAGTTTGAAGATGGATCTGGGAGAAAAAGAGGAAGAGAAAACATCATGTACAAGAATGGCAGTCAGTGTCCCAAAGAGCACCCTCTTCCCAATATACTGTTAGTGCACTACTTTTGAACAGGCTCCATATACGGTGTATATATATATATATATATATAGGGAATAGGGTGCCATTTGGCACATACCCAGTGTCAAATCTGAACCACATGTCTGAAACCTTGACACATTCCTACTTCTCTCACTAACCCATACATCGTTTATTAGACCAAAACACATGCGGGCCCACAGTTTCACTCCAGTGTCTTGTAAATATCCATTGGCCTGTGTTTAATGTGTTGTCTGGTGGGCTCTGGGTCCCTCTGATTGGCATGTTTGTGTGATGCTCAGCAGTCCACTCAGCCTTAACCCTCCACTAGTCCAGTGCTCTATTGTTGACTCTCCCATGGGGATTATGTTGTGCCTAAAACTCCAGTAATCCTAAAATGGCTCTTTCATTTCCTGTAAACCGCCGATTCCCAACAATCAATACTGGACTGCACAGCTCCTTTACAGAGATTTCAATCCAATCCATCAGCTAAAGCACTGGGATTATTTTGGTGGCACGAAAACCTTGTGGTTTTTATGATTTAAATGGAGACAATCTGCAATGGCAGCAGTTGTTAGGCCCCCTACATGTACGCTCACACACACACACACACACACACACACACACACACACACACACACACACACACACACACACACACACACACACACACACACACACACACACACACACTGCTCTGTCATCCATCTCAGTAGTTTCCCTAATAAGAGGGGGGGGGCAGCATAGGGGGGTGTGTGTGTGTGTGTGTGTGTGTGTGTGTGTGTGTGTGTGTGTGTGTGTGTGTGTGTGTGTGTGTGTGTGTGTGTGTGTGTGTGTGTGTGTGTGTGTGTGTGTGTGTGGGTGGACGGGTGGGTGTTGACCATAGTGATGACTGATGACTGAAACTTAGCGAGAAGGGATCATTCTCTACTCTATCCTTCTCTTCTCTGTTCCTCCATAACTCCCTCTGAAGGAATGAGACAGGGGGAAAGAGGGGGGAAGAATGATGGATAACAGACAGAGAGAGAGAGAGAGAGAGAGAGAGAGAGAGAGAGAGAGAGAGAGAGAGAGAGAGAGAGAGAGAGAGAGAGAGAGAGAGAGAGAGAGAGAGAGAGAGACAGATATATGGAGGGCTAGACAGTGGAACCAATGCCAAGGTGTCTAATGGTGCAGCTGGTAGACGTACAGATGTGAGGGCTGTGACACGAGCTAGAGTTGATCTCCTCTACCCTCTAACCACTGAGTTTATGACTAGTAAATCGCAACAACCCATTTTAAGCGTTTTGCTGGATAGGGGTTGCGTCCATAAATGGCACCCCAGTGCCTTCAGAAAGTATTCCGAAATATCTCATTTACATAAGTATTCACACCCCTGAGTCAATCATTAGTAGAAGCACCGTTAGTAGTGATTACAGCTCTAAAAGTTTTCCACACCTGGATTGTGCAACATTTGTCCATTATTATTTTCAAAATTCTTCAAGCTCTGTCAAGTTTGTTGTTGATTATTGCAAGTCAACCATTTTCAGGTCTTGTCATAGCTTTTCAAGTAGATTTAAGTCAAACCTGTAACCAGGCCAACATTAACCGTCTTCTTGGTAAGCAACTCCAGTGAAGATTTGTGTTTTAGGTGATTGTCCTGCTGAAAGGTGAATTCATCTCCCAGTGTCTGGTGGAAAGCAGAGTGAACCAGGTTTTCATGTAGGATTTTGCCTGTGCTTAGCTCCATTCCGTTTCTTTTTTTATCCTGAAACTCCACCGTCCTTAACGATTACAAGCATACCCACAACATGATGCAGCCATCAATATGCCTGAAAATATGAAGAGTGGTACCCAGTAATGTGTTGCTTTGGATTTGTCCAAAACACTATGTATTCAGGACAAAAAGTTCATGCTTTGCCACATTTTTTTGCTGTATTACTTTAGTGCCTTGTTGCAAACAGGATACATGTTTTGGAATATGTTTTATTCTGTACAGGCTTCCTTCTTTTCATTCAATTAGGTTAGTATTGTTGAGTAACAAAAATGTTGTTGATCCATCCTCAGTTTTGTTCTATTAGAGCCATTAAACCATTGCTGTCATGGTGAAATCCCTGAGCGGTTTCTTTCCTCTCCAGCAACTGAGTTAAGAAGGAAACCTGTATCTTTGTAGTGACTGGGCGTTTTGGTACAGCATTCAGTGTAATTAATAACTTCACCATGCTCAAGGGGATATTCAATGTCTATTTTTACCCATCTGCCAATAGGTGCCCTTCTTTGTGAGGCATTGGAAAACCTCCCTGGTCTTTGTGGTTGAATCTGTGTTTAAAATTCACTGCTCGACTGAGGGACCTTACAAATAATTGTATGTGTGGGGTACAGAGAAGAGGTAGTCATTCAAAAATCATGTTAAACACTATTATTGCACACAGAGTGAGTCCATGCAACTTATGTGACTTGTTAAGCACATTTTTAATTCTGAACTTATTTAGGCTTGCCATAACAAAGGGGTTGAATACTTATTGACTCAACTTAAATTGTTCATTATACTGAACAAAAATATAAATGCAACATGCAACAATTTCAATGATTTTACTGAGTTACAGATCATATAAGAAAATCAGTCAATATAAATTAGGCCCTAATCTATGGATTTCACATGACTGGTCAGGGGTGCAGCCATGGATGGGCCTGGGAGGGAACAGGCCCACCCACTTGGGAGCGAGGCCCACCCACTGGATTTCCACACAAAATTGATTTATTACAGACAGAAATACTCCTCAGTTTCGTCAGCTATCCGGGTGTCTGGTCTCAGACCATCCTGCAGGTGAAGAAGCCAGGTGTGGAGGTCCTGGGCTGGTGTGGTTATACGGGGTCTGCGTTTGTGAGGACGGTTGGACGTACTGTCAAATTCTCTAAAACAATGTTGGAGGCGGCTTATGGTAGAGAAATGAACATTACATTCTCTGCTGGACATTCCTGCAGTCAGCATGCCAATTGTACGCTGCACATTTTTTGTACTCAGCACAAGGTGCACCTGTGTAATGATCATGCTGTTTAATCAGCTTCTTAAAGAAGTCAGGTTGATGGATTATCTTGGCAAAGGAGAAATGCTCACTAACAGGGATGTAAACAAATGCATGCACAAAATTTGAGGGAAATAAGCTCTTTGTGCGTATGGTAAATGTATGGGATCTTTTATTTCAGCTCATGAAACATGGGACCAGCACTTTACATGTTGCGTTTATATTTTTGTCCAGTTAATTTCTAAGAAGTTCCACTTTGACATTATATGGTATTGTGTGTAGGCAGTGAAAAAAGAAAACACAGCGTCTGATTGTGGCAACTTGTGTCTCCTCCACCACCAGGTGTCAGTATATGATACATAAAACCAATGACAGAGCTCAGTCATTACTGGCCATGAGACTGGCTGTTTGTCTCTGTCTCAGCTGTAAGGACCAGAGGCACAGACAGACAGATACAGTAGTGATTAACTTGACTCATCCGCCAGTGAATGACGCAATGGTGTTTTCATAGTAAAAACCACAGGATGGAGAGAGCGCAAGGGAGAGAGGGGCAGGGAAGGAGGAAGAGCGAGGGAGAGAGGGGCAGGGAGGTAAGGGAGGTAGAGAGAGGCAGATAAATAGCTGAGAGACAGACAGTTAGATGAAAAGGCAGACAAGGAGAAACACAGAGAGTGAAAGGGGAAAACTGGGACAGGCACAGGCAGTGAGAGAATGAGAGAGAAACACTGGGAAGGAAACAAAGAGAACGTGAGACAGAGGTTAGAGAGAGAGAGAGAGAAACAGAGAGAGAGAAAGAATCACAGAGAGAAACAGAGAGAGAGAGAAAGAGAGGGAGAAGGCAGGCAAGGCTCCTGTGGCTACAGTAAGCCTCTTTGCCTTCCTTGTGACCACTCTAATCTACCCACAGTGGTCAGCTGACCTGTCCTGTCCCCTGCAGCCGGCTCCCAAGCCGATTACTCCACCAGACAGGCAGACAGGCTGTCCGGCAAAAGGGCCTAAGGCCTAGATGGTAGTCCTGAAATGTGCATCCCAAACAGCGCCCGTATTCCCTACGTACGTGCACTACTTTTGTCCAGAAGAATAGATTCCTGAGTTCCGTTCCAATCTAGAACCAAGGCCATTCAATCGTTCTGGTTCTATTGTGATAGAAGCGCCAGGCGTCGATCACACGTCACAGTATTGCATAGACAATCAGCGAGACTCATACAATGTAGCCATGATGCATCCTCACAATGGACGGTCATATTCTCCCCGCTGGCATCTTTAATCCCATTACTCTTATTCTCCCACACGGTTGTATTGTATAACCTGTGACAGAGCTGTATCCTCTCAGCTATACATAAATACCTCAGCCATTACCAGACTAGGGATTACAGCAGGAGAGAAGGAGAGAATAGCAGAAATTAATTTTCATGGGAGAGATGGGACGTGAAGAGGATTACCCAGGGAATATCTTTACTGAGTGAGTGTACCACACACACACACACACACACACACACACACACACACACACACACACACACACACACACACACACACACACACACACACACACACACACACACACACACACACACACACACACACACACACACACACAGAGAGGTTTAGAAGGAGCATGGACAGTGCAGGAAAAAAGCATGAGGACGTTGACAGATAAAACACACCGTTGCCAACTGACCCTGTTTTCAGTCACAAGGGATAAACCTGCGATCTTACTATTCTCTTGATTTCACGATGGCACGTGCAGACACACAAGCCTGTAATGCTGTCTGTTCCCAGATCTATGCACGCTGGTAATGTCCAGGCGTCTATGACCTGTAGAAAGTCAACTTTGTGAGGTGAAGTCTCCACAGACTAGTTGAGACGGAAAGAATGCTTCATGAGTATATAGTTAATGAATATGAGGCCGGGGGGGGTAACCAGTGACTAAACCTTACAGGCAGACCTCCAGTTATGGAATCAATTACAATCAAATTAGCTCGCCTCGCCTCCCCCACTACTCCTTCCATTATAAAAACACTAGTAAAAACACAGTCCTACTCTACCTCTGGACACACACACAACCGCATGCACGCATACGCACATACACACACACAATTAATGAGACTATAACATAGGGTTACTGTACACCCCTACTCTATCTTCAGAGCGCTCCCCTTAGAGCAGCACAATAAAGAAGGCTTTGAGCTCCCTGATTGGGACTCACTAAGGAATGATTTCAATTACAGTGAGGGGGAGGGAGATCAGGGGCCTGACCCTGGAAACACACTCTCTCTCTCTCACACACACACACACACACACACACACACACACACACACACACACACACACACACACACACACACACACACACACACACACACACACACACACACACACACACACACACACACACACACACACACACACACACACACACAGCTGCAAGGTAGCTGCGAGGCAGACCAAGGAATGATTTCAATTACTTAGTAGGTGGAGTTAGAGAGGCTAGTGGGAGAAGGGAAAACACACACATGGACACACACACGGACACACGGACACACACAGGGGCCAGTGGGGCAGGCAAACAGTGCAGTATTGTTCCGCACCCCTCTGCTCCACTCTCCGTCTGTTCACAGGGTCGCTATAGTAACATGACCTGGCCGGGGTCTCTATAGTAACCTGATCTGGTCTGACTCTAAGAGGCCCATACGGTTCTGATGACTGAGTTGCAGCCTCACACAAGCCATACACAGGAGAGATGAAGCAGAGTTGAAAAGAAGACAACTGACGATGACATACAGGCAGATTCTGTATGCTTGGTAAATAGCTCTCTACGTTGGACAAATATGCTCAAAGGAGATTGAAATAGTTAAACGCTACACCCACAAATACAACCAGGGCATAATGGAAAAGCCCGGAGTGTTGACTCAGCAAACCAGGCTGGATAGCAGGGATACAGTAACAGAAAAACTTTGCTGACCAAAGCTGCAGACAAAGCCTACTGAATTACACCGAATTACGGAGTGTGAAATGGAACTGTAACAAACGACAATATATCAGTAGCATAGAGCTGTCTGCATCATGTAAATACATCTAGGTTTGAGAGGGGGACAGAGCGAGACAGACAGACAGACAGACGCCTGCATTGCTTGCGAGGCTAAGCGAGCCGTTCCATTTCTGTAAGGATCTGAACGTTGAACCCTAAAGACCCAGATAGATAGATACAGTATATGTCCTGAGGATTTACCCTTCCACAGTTCTGTCACCATAGCTCATTTGGCCCTCACACCACACACACCTACACACACACACACACACACTCACACATTCACACGTTCCCTGAGGGCTCATTACAGAGAGTGGTGGGACCTGACCTGGAATGACAGCCATAACAGAGAGACATAAAACTACATGTGAACCTTGCAGGGCTGATAAGGTCAAACACACAGCCACACCCAGTTACATAAGCAGCATTATAGAACAACTTCTTAAACAGTAACTGTGTGCCGTACCAGGGCCTGTGAGTCAAATGAATGACTGAGCAGCTTCTACTCTGGAGGACACAGCCTGCCTCGGGATACAGACACAGACAATTCTGATTATACGATACACATACACGCAGGGAACACCCCCCTATCCACATCGATGGAACAGTAGTGGAGAGGGTAGCAAGTTTTAAGTTCCTCGGCATACACATCACAGACAAACGGAATTGGTCCACCCACACAGACAGCATCGTGAAGAAGGCGCAGCAGCGCCTCTTCAACCTCAGGAGGCTGAAGAAATTTGGCTTGTCACCAAAAGCACTCACAAACTTCTACAGATGCACAATCGAGAGCATCCTGGCGGGCTGTATCACCGCCTGGTACGGCAACTGCTCCGCCCACAACCGTAAGGCTCTCCAGAGGGTAGTGAGGTCTGCACAACGCATCACCGGGGGCAAACTACCTGCCCTCCAGGACACCTACACCACCCGATGTTACAGGAAGGCCATAAAGATCATCAAGGACAACATCCACCCGAGCCACTGCCTGTTCACCCCGCTATCATCCAGAAGGCGAGGTCAGTACAGGTGCATCAAAGCTGGGACCGAGAGACTGGAAAACAGCTTCTATCTCAAGGCCATCAGACTGTTAAACAGCCACCACGAACATTGAGTGGCTGCTGCCAACACACTGACTCAACTCCAGCCACTTTAATAATGGGAATTGATGGGAAATGATGTCAAATATATCACTAGCCACTTTAAACAATGCTACCTAATATAATGTTTACATACCCTACATTATTCATGTCATATGTATACGTATATACTGTATTCTATATATCATCTACTGCATCTTTATGTAATACATGTATCACTAGCCACTTTAACTATGCTGCTTTGTTTACATACACATCTCATATGTATATACTGTACTCGAAACCATCTACTGTATCTTGCCTATGCCGCTCTGTACCATCACTCATTCATATATCTTTATGTACATATTCTTTATCCCCTTACACTTGTGTGTATAAGACAGTAGTTTTGGAATTGTTAGTTAGATTACTTGTTGGTTATTACTGCATTGTCGGAACTAGAAGCACAAGCATTTCGCTACACTCGCATTAACATCTGCTAACCATGTGTATGTGACAAATAAAAATTGATTTGATTTGACATACACACACCGACTCTCTAACACACACACAGACACACACAGACACACACCAACTCTCTAACACACACGCAGACACAGTCAGTGCTGACCGAAGGACAAAGTAGAGAGGAGAGGAGAGGAGAGGAGAGGAGAGGAGAGGAGGAGAGGAGAGGAGAGGAGAGGAGAGGAGAGGAGAGGAGAGGAGAGGGAGGAGAGGAGAGGAGAGGAGAGGAGAGGAGAGGAGGGCATCCTACAATTACAGTCCGTCAGCAGCTGTCCACTTCCTGCTAACTCTTATGGATGGGCCGTACCGTCTGCGCTGCCCCAGAACTAGACAAGGTAGAAGCTGGAGACAGAGGTGCAAAGGTGCAGTCTGAATACACTCAGGAGGGACATTTTATAGGAGACAGTGTATACAGAATGCAAAGAGGAGAATACTGTATGTGCTGCCGATCGCCTCTGGACAAGAGAGAGGAGCACAAGCACAGAAAGAAAGAAAGAAAGAAAGAAAGAAAGAAAGAAAGAAAGAAAGAAAGAAAGAAAGAAAGAAAGAAAGAAAAAGAGGGAATCTGGGTTTTAGGGATGGATGGAGAAGAGTAGAGAGGAGAGAATGGAGAGAGGTAGAGAAAGGGGAAAAGGTTGGTAGATTGTGTGGGGGAGAATTCCCATGTTGTTTGGTTAGTCTATACAACGTTAGTCCCACAAGCTGTGGATGGAGGTGGTTGAGGTGATGGAGAGTCTGCTTACATGACAGGCCCCTTGGGGACAGCAGTGTCAACAAACACTTCCTCTCTACACTGCTCGACCGCACTGAGAACCACAGGGAAGGAGGAGGAGTGGTAAAGGAAAGAGGGAGCGAGGGGTAGAAAGATGGAGAGAGTTAGAAGGAAGGAGATAGGGGGAGACGTGCCCTTGTGCATCTGTCCATTCACAGAGGCGCTGCTGTCACTATCAATCTCTGTTTGAGCTGCAGAGAGCCAAGTAATGATGCACAGTACTGAGTTTAGAGCACACACACACACACACACACACACACACACACACACACACACACACACACACACACACACACACACACACACACACACACACACACACACACACACACACACACACACGCACACACACACACACAGAGCTAGGACCTTTCTCTCCTTGTCTCTACTCTCATACCCTCTTCACTCAAAGACACACACAATTACACACCCACCAACACCACGTGGAAGGTGGAAGACATCCAACAACCTGACACCATAATCTATCACCCCTTCTCTCCCTGTTTTTCATAATGCACCACTAGACCCGGACAACAACTTCTAATCTGCTATTTGAATAGATTTCCATGAGAGACAAGTGCTCCTGTGTGTGTGTGTGTGTGTGTGTGTGTGTGTGTGTGTGTGTGTGTGTGTGTGTGTGTGTGTGTGTGTGTGTGTGTGTGTGTGTGTGTGTGTGTGTGTGTGTGTGTGTGTGTACCTAGATGTAACCTAGATGTAACCTAGATGTTATCTGAAGATGCTGCTTCAGGGAACATGCAAATTCCAACCATACAACTCCAGCTACAGGATGTTTGCTTACCTACATCACAATTTAATGACATCACCGGATCGCTCAAGTCATAACGGTAACTGTTCAGTTCACTCGCTTCAGGAATAGAATCTTATTATCAGAGAGGTAGTAAGATCTTTTAGAACAGTGTTTGATCGGTGTTAAAATAATTTGAACGTGGGAGTACATTTAGCTAGTTCAAATCTAAAACTAACCTCCCTGGTCAGGTCAGTGCCACTATCAACCATCTCTCTATTGTGTGTGTGTGTGTGTGTGTGTGTGTGTGTGTGTGTGTGTGTGTGTGTGTGTGTGTGTGTGTGTGTGTGTGTGTGTGTGTGTGTGTGTGTGTGTGTGTGTGTGTGTGTGTGTGTGTGTTATAAACCCACACACTGTGGAGAGGAGCAGAGGGTATTGTATAAACCAGGCCATGGCGCTGATGTGCTCCGATCAAGGGCATAGTTGGCATCACAGACATACAGTTAATACACACACTCACACACAACCACAATAGATTCAGGTCAAAAAGTGTCAAAAGAATCAGGGAGATTCAGTAGGGCACAGTAGGGTACAGTAGGGTACAGTAAGGTACAGTAGGGTACAGTAGGGTACTGTAAGGTACAGTGAGGTACGGTAGGGTACAGTAAGGTACAGTAGGGTACAGTAGGGTACAGTAAGGTAGAGTAGGGTACAGTAGGGTACAGTAAGGTACAGTAGGGTACAGTAGGGTACAGTAAGGTACAGTAGGGTACAGTAGGGTACAGTAAGGTACAGTAAGGTACAGTAGGGTACAGTAAGGTACAGTAGGGTACAGTAAGGTACAGTAAGGTACAGTAGGGTACAGTAAGGTACAGTAGGGTACAGTAGGGTACAGTAAGGTAGAGTAGGGTACAGTAAGGTACAGTAGGGTACAGTAGGGTACAGTAAGGTAGAGTAGGGTACAGTAAGGTACAGTAGGGTACAGTAAGGTACAGTAGGGTACAGTAAGGGAAAATAAAACATTGAGCGATGCCCTGACAACCCACTTGGCTACAACATATTGTCTTTCTGCCTGTCTGCGGTGTCTGGTCAAGCAAGCTCATTCCTCTCTCCCCCTATATAACAATATAATAAAGAGATCAGTGCCTGGTTCATGTTGCACACCTTTATGCTACCTAAGTCTCTCTCTTTCTCCCGTTCTCTTTCTCTTTCTCTCTGCGTTATTGTGTACATACCTGCCCATAACAGGTCAGGTGTAAATCCCCTGTGTTATTCATCAGGCTTCAGTAACCCACTAATCCAACAATATCCGAATACATCACTACAAAATAGGCCTATCCCTGATCGGTATGTGTCTTTATTAAAGCTCTTAAATGAGGGAGGACTCATCTAGCATTGAATAAGTTGTTTTCAAAAGCACACAATTCCATCAGTGTTTAGGCTACATGCACACTTTGTAGGCAGTATTCAAACCAGTGGAGGCTGGTGGGAGGAGCTATAGGAGGACAGGCTCATTGTAATGGCTGGATTGGAATTAACGGAACGGAGTCAAACATGTGGTTTCCATATGTGTTAAAAGGTCCAGCCATTACAATGAGCCTGTCCTCCTATAGCTCCTCCCACCAGCCTCCACTGATTCAATCATAGGCATACAGTACAGCAGGATGCCTGTGCGGATTAAAGGGATGTGGTTTCTTGCACATTGCACCATATCCGCACAGGCATCCTGCTGTACTGTGAATAAAAGAGCCGTGTGAATAAAACCTCTTCCTGGTTGTCCCCTGTGCACGTACAGTACATAGTACTCGTTGGATACATGGTGATTTGAATGTGATCCCATTCTGCGTTCCCCTCGGTGTGTACAGTGGTGTCGTGGTGCCTAGAGAAGTGGGTATAATCTAATTTTACCCTGTGTGAAGAATTCTATGAGAAACAGTGATATGCACTCTGACTGACCTAAAAAAAATCCCATATTGGTTTTTCACAGTCAGGACAACCCAAGCTGTATTGTGCAAGTAGCAAGTAGGCTAATAGAAGTTCTACTATAGAGTCCCACAGTGGAGTTGTCATAATACCCATAAAACCTAGCGGTCAAACGGGGAAATGGTTCCAATAATTTTTCCACCATACATTTTTCCCATGGGGGATTTTAGAAACACTTAAAATAAGGACTGTGTTTCGTGTAGGCTTACCCTGGCATGATAACCATGTAAATTTACCTCGGACAAGATGACTTTAACAATATATTTGTCTCTATTTACCCTCAGATTAAAAAATGCTCATCCCTGCAAGCTCCTGCACGTCATCTCTAGCTGATACCTTTGCTAACAGGTAGGTCAATTTAAAACTTGCACAAGACAGTTCACATAATTGTCAATTTAAAGAAATGTAGAACTATTTATTCATTACTACATTTAGCTAACATTAAATAGTTGCTCCAGAGATTCTTACCTTTTCTTCGATGAGGCAGTCTCGTCCAGATCAACATGGCATTTGGTGGTTCTTTATGATAGCCACATTAGCAGCTAATTAGCATTTCATTTTTGGGGAGTAAAGACAGGTGAATATATTGATAAAAGTTACCTTGTCCTAGAGAGATTTACATGGTTATCAAAATTCCACGCCAGGATAAGCCTACACGAAACACAGCCCTTATTTTAAGTGTTTCTAAAATGAATGGTGGGAAAATGATTGGAACCATTTCCCTGTTTGACCTCTAGGTTTTATGGGTATTATGACTCACACCGTGGTACTCTATTGAAACAGATAAATGAGGCTGTCAACTGATTCAGAAATTCCCAGGTTTCAGATTTGTCCCAATTTTTCCAGGTTTTTGCTCTCAAAGTCACAGAAAAACAACAAAATTGTATGTTCTAAGTCCATAACAATGCTTGAAACACATCAAGAGGCCACTTTCGAGGTCCGGGGAAAATCTAAGATTATTCCATTTTTGAGTGTAGTTACCCTTTAATTAAAGTGTGCAGGCACCTAGCACTGTTTGGTTAGCAGTGTTTCTGTTGCACATGAGATGGAGTTTGCAAACGAAACGGCCACTGAATTGACGCAAATACTCATGATGCCATTCTGAGAGGTAGGCATAGGCTACTTTGTGGCTCGTTAACATTCATATAGTAGGTTTTGGGAAAGCTTTATCAACTACCAAAAAGCCCTATCATGAGCAGCATCACTGTATTTTCCCTGTTCCTTAATTGTTTGACACCTGGATGTTTTACTTCATATTAGGGTAGAGTTTGGCTTCAAAGTAGTCTATAGCCAAAATCCCACCTTAAAAACGTGGAGGCAATCATTCTTTATGAAGACTTCCTCATATGAGTTCTCGTTTTTTTTCAACTTTCTTTCATTGCCAAGCAACCAAAGGCATTGT